>NC_048551.1:9384308-9684559 GCF_902806685.2 Maniola hyperantus
CATACAAACACAAATGCGCAATCAAACCTTACCTATTAAAATCAGTATCGTTGGTGGAACAAATTTTTTGAACCAAGTCGAGGCAACCACTTCTGTTGCGTTTTTCTGGCGACTGCTTTTGTAAAATACAACACGGCGATTACCATAGACTAATAATGTTGCCAGTATTCCGAAAATATTTTGCAAATGGTGCAATTTTCATTCGAAGACCTCGAAAGGCCGGTAGCGTAAGCGGAAATTCCACTAACACCAAATTCACGGGACAGCAAATAAATTGTATTTTTTAAATAAAATTCTATCGTAATGTCTTTGTTTAAGGGCTTTAATTTGAAATTAGTATCATACTTAACTACCTCAGTGTTCAAATATTCATGAAATATTTTTGGACGGTATAATTTTTGTCTCTAAACTTGACAAGGTGTTAGTGGGACATATGTCAGAAGGTACTTCCTCTCTTTTATTTTTTGGTATTTTATGTTTTTAAAACTCTTAAACATGAATTAACATATTAAATTATAAAAGATTAAATATTAAACAATATTGGTAAGCATAGACAATAGCTTGTTTTTTTCATAAAGTTTGATCAAATTACCATCAAAGTGGCCGGACAACGACTTTTATAATGGGACAACTTTTTTGAAAAACGCCCTTATACGTCTTTGCCTACCGCCTATAAGTAGACCTATAAGTAGACCGCCCCCTTTATTAATTAAAATATGTTAACTGTTTTTAAACTCGTTAAAACACTCTTTTTTACGAAATAAAATACAATAGGCTAATTATTTACCAAAAAATATATATTTATGCTTCTAATTTCTTAACTAAAACATATTACGTCACCAGTTACGAGTACTATGCACTAAGCATTAAGTAAATTGACACGCCCACGATCCAGACTAACACTTGAGATATAAGGTCTGGTCAGACAACGCGCGTCGGCATCGAAGCGCTATGATGGCAATCGGCATGCAGCAGCAAGGCAGGACGTCAAATTGAACACGTGATTGTAGCAACGTAGTGCAACGCTTTTCCTGGTGTTTTATAATAAAAGGAACTAGTATCCGGCAGGAAAGATTGCACATCAAATAGCAAATTTTAGAAATACAATCGGCTTCATAGAGCGTCCTCTCTGTCACACATACCTATGTGACATTATTTTGGTCGCCGACTTGTCTACCGTGACGCGTTGCGTGTGACCAGGGCTTTATATTTCAAGTTCTAGTCTATCGTCTGTCTAGTACATACAGTAGATACGCGTTTTAGCACGTAGTTCTTCTGATAGAAGTTCGTGAACAGCCACATGAAAAGCACGAGGTTCGTGACACCAACCCAGTAAAACACCTTGCTTACCGGACACGGGGAAGTGTAGGTTTGGATTGCTATATGCAATATAATCATTAAGAATTGAAGCTGGAATAAAAAAATAAAGGTTAGTGGGTATGTATACCGGCTGTGATAGCCTAGCGGTTAGGACGTCCGTCTTCTAATCGGAGGTCGGGGGTTCGATTCCGGGCAAGCACCTCTAACTTGTCGGAGTTATGTGCATTAAGTACCTAATTAAATATCACTTATTTTAAAGGTGAAGGAAAACATGAGGAAACCTGCATGCCTTTAAGAGTTTTTATTTTTTATTTTTTTTTATTTAGACAAAACGAAAAGTGAACAATTTACACCACACTTTTAGACCAAAGCACTAGATAAAAAGCCGAGACTGGTGTTGGCAGTTTGCAGCCCAAATAGACCGTAGTCTGTGCTAGGGCTGAGTTCTCCAGAATGTTCTTAAAGGTGTGTGAAGTCTACCAGTCCGCACATGGCCAGCGTGGTAGACTGGCCAAAACCCTTCTCACTCTGAGAGGAGACCCGTGCTCTGTAGTGAGCCGGCGATGGGTTGATCATGATGAGTAAGAGTAAGATCCTATGGACATAGAAAAGTACGTAGGTACAGTACGCGGCATTTGTAGCGCATTGTCTCTGTCGTTGAGACCGACAAAATGTCATATAGGTATGAGTGACAGAGACAACGCTCTACAAAGCCGAAATGTCATTCTAAAGGCCGATGTACATTATTTTCTGCTGCGTACTGTAGCTACTATCTCCGAGGTATCTCATCACCCACTATGTTTTACTATCCAAACACCAGACAGTGTTAGATTTTTTTTTGTCGAAGCATGACTTACCAGTTGCATCAAAGTTAAATACTTCTTCCACCACAGATACTTTGCATATGCCGGACCCATAGCCGACATAGCATAATACGTGTACATGATCGCGTGTACGGTACAATTCCCCAGTGCCATGAACGCCCAATGGTCAGACGGGTCGTACTTCAGGCTCAACCAGCTGATAATGACCATAAATATATGGTGGTATACGTGGAGGAATGTGATTTGAGAAGGCTTTTTTCGAAGCACGAAGAAAACTGTATCAAAGAGGTCCAGAATCTTTGTCGCCATGTATTTCCAGTAAAACACAGCGATTACCTGTAAAAATGCTAGATTAAAAAAATAAAATGAAACTAATAATTACCTACCTAACAAGCACTAAGCGTGTCTAAGCTTATAGTAGGAGTAGGTAGGTAGGTACGACAATAATGGAAGAGGTGGGACTTGATATTGCCATATTATAGAGCTATTGAGGCTTCTTTAATTCGCAAATGTAATAGGTAAATTTCAATAGGTACAATGAAAGCCTTTAGCGCAATATAGATTTTGAGGTTGCTTTAGTGGATGGAAAAAAGTGTGAAAAGATTACTACTGCGCGTGGGAGCACGCGATTGGTTGATTAGTTGCCTCTTGTTATGTCGCGATGCGCAAATTTTCCCCAACTTACCTACGCAACTTTTTGCTCAAATTATTTTGGCGGTCACTTTCGTTAACTACCTACTATTTTAACGTCATTGGCCTAAATTTGAATAAAATTTAACTCCTCATGCGCAACTTTATATTTCACATTTCATGTCAAAAGTACGATTTTAGTCCTTATTAATTTAAAGGTGATGGAGTTAAAATGGCGCGTAAGGAGTCATTTTGTACGGACTGTGTTTCTTTTTCATTGCTCATTTTGTGATTAATGATGTTCATCATTTATCGTCTTTCACCGAAAATAGATCATTTAACAGATGAACCGTCCAATTTCGCTCTAAAGGGTGTTTAGATTAGCTGTGTTGATTGGGTAGATATTGTAATCTGTTTTGTTAGGTTTCTGTTTGATTGGTCCTGAAACGATCTTGGCCATTTCGGTCTTCCATCTTGTAGGTTAGGTTATATCTATATCAGGGTTGTTGCCGATGCCAATATTTTGAGGGTCCCGTACTCGGGTAATTTTTGATATTTTGCACGATAAATCAAAAATTATTATGCATAAAAATAAATAAAAATGTTTTAAAATATATACTAATAAAGTCCTTTCATATTATGATAAGTATCCCACTTCGTATAGTTAGTTATCTTAATTTGAAAATTTAAAAAGTACTTCTTACTCATTATTACACTTTTTTGTGTGTCATGTAACCGCAAATCCACGGTTTTCAGATTTATTGCTTTACTTGTGCTAAAACCTCACTACTAAATTCATGATTCTAGGTCAACGGGAAGTACCCTTACCGTTGACCTAGAATCATTTTATCTAGGTAGGTTTTCGTGACAGACACGATAGACACGACATACAGATGGACAACGAAGTGATCCTATAGGTAAGGGTTCCTTTTTCTTTTTGAGGTACGGAACCCTAAAAACAGGTAGGTACTTAGCTATAAGTGGCGGCCTTTGAAAATGCTTTTACTTTTTAGTTCTACTTACGAAGATTAGGCTGACTTTCCACCGTGAATGTAAGAAGATGTATAGACGTGTATCTACGTCATATCTGGGCGTTTTAAACTTTCACACGTATCTATCCCTCGTTACGCATTCTCGCACATCCCTTGTAGAAAAGCAACCTTAGATGTGTAGTTCAAACGGTCTCGTGTTACTTTAGAAGATTTTAATGTCAGTATCGGGTAGATAATAGTATATGATAATAGTAAATCTACCTAGCATGTCGTACCTATAACAGAAATTACCTACGCAGTATTATATAATTATGAATCTGGTACGTAAATCAATAGAGTGTGATCCATAAATTTGCTGTTGGGTGAGTTTAGTTAAGGTTCTAAATATTCACTACCTATAGGTAGGTACTCTTTCTTTCCCTTCATATCTATCATACATTGATTAATAGCTATGCTATTACAGTCAACAGATTTTGGTGTTAAGTATTTTATCTAGGCAGGTACTTACGTATAGAGTTCGATCGTCATAGTCGCATTTTCTTGGAAACAATCCCTTGTCGATTATATAAGCAAGAAACTGAAAAGACATACCTAATTTTTAGTTTTTTTTTAAAATAGAGATAGCGAGCAAACGAGCAGGCGCCGCCCATGAACATTTGCAGCACCAGAGGAACTGCCGATGCGTTGCCGGCCTTTTAGGAATTTCTTGGTCCGCCCCTTGAAGATACTATAGAGAATAATTTATTATGGTGACCGAATTTGATCTCCGTCTCAAAATAGTCACGTTGTATGTGAAAGAATCTAAAAGCCCATCGCATTACTATCCCAAGAAATCTTCGTTATGTAAACATTGTAAGGGGTCACAACACTCACCACAATAAAGCATATAACAAAGAGCAAGCTTCAAAATTCCTACCACAGTAGTAGCTTCTGTTATTCCCGCTACTTAGTTAGGTATAATATTGCTACCTTCAAAAGAAGAGTGAATAGGCACCTTCTGGGCAGCCACGCTCCACCTTAGACTCCATCATCTCTTGCTTTGTGTGATACTGCAGCTAAGCGCAAGCCTATGTAGTTTAAAAAACATCAAAGAATACGATTCAGAAGCTGGTGAACAAAACGGTATAGTTATGCATGTGATCAAATTACTTTTTTAAAATCCTGACAGTTTTTGCACACTGATACAAGTCAATGAAGTCATCATCGAACATAAGTCACTGAATATGAGCTCATTTCCAAGCAAAACGCCCTAAAACTATGCTAAACTTAAGTCCAAAGTTTGTCAATTCAATCAAAGCGCTACAATAATAATTAAAGTACATATACTAATGTTTTCAGTAAATTTTTGGTCCTCCTGTATTTAATAATTTTAACAAGAGCAGCATTCAAGAATTTCGCATTGCTAAATTCTCCTCTATAGGTATAGGAACGACATGATTTCGATCCAGTGGCAAATTCATTACTAAAGGGCCAAGCAATGTTTAACGATTCACAAGAGCTTGTAAAAGCCCATTTAAATCAAGCTTTTGAATTTATTGCGTCCCGATTTCGCTCCAAATTCCAAATTTCTATCAGCGGCCGGCCATTGATGATTTAAAAGAGCTTCTAATTTATTGGTTCATTTATTTGAGTATCAATTTCGATCTGAACTTCAATGATACTGTACTCATAATTATAAGATTGGATTTGTTATACTAATATAGGTATTGATATTAATTATTAATATAGGTAGGTATAACTTCAAGTTAAAAGTGAATAAGTAGGCATCTTCTAGACAAGCGCGCTCCATCTAAGGCTGCATCATTACACTCACAGAGTACTTTTTACATAATACACTACTACACTACTACTAGTCAATCAGTCAATATATAGATTCAATAGGAAAATTACGGACATTTCCCTTCCTATAGTAAATAGTGCGATATCCTTCAGCACCATCTATAGATGGCGCTGAAGGAAACGTTTTCCGAACAGCTTTAATTGGGTAAGTACAGTTTGCGACAGGTCGCAATGACAATCGGGGGGGACACCCCGCACACCCGCACATCTCCGTTCTAGCCCAGTGCGGGATAGCGCGGCTGACGTGCGGGTGTGCGGGGCGTTACGTCGCCACGTACTATGTATACCTATGTTATGTCTGACCTTGTACGCCAAAAGTGTGGAGTTTATAATTTTTACGCTATTGTAGAATATAAGGAATCCTTTCATTTGGAAGCGTTCCCGCCGTTCCATGAGAGCGGGTCCAATTTTCAGGATAAAAATCAAATATGTACAGATAAGAAATATTACATCATTTGGATTCATTAATGGCCATCTTTCCACAAAGTTTACTGAAACAAAAGATATTTTCATGTAATATTTTTTTAACAATGCAGGATAGGCTTCATCATGAGGTCTAAGTTGGAGCGCACTTGGATAGAAGATGCCTATTTACTCTTGCATTGAAAGTACCTAGGTACTAATTAAGTTATATGTAGCAGGAAATACGGACGCGCGCCGGAAGGGCGTTTCCAACCTTATAGCGGTTCGTATCAGGAACATTGAGCAAAAACGTTTCGTGCGATTAGATTTGATGTCGATTACATATTACATAAGGATGCCAATGTTAACAATTTCTCACTGTTCTGTGGTAAAACAGTGAAGGGGAACAAGGTTGTGGAGTTTCTGAGCACTCTCTCTAAAATATACCCGATAGGCTGTACAATATATAATAGGGTATGAAAATAATAAACGTCGCATCTCAATTTTCACCGTACCTAGGTAGGTAAAGTTTGAAATTTGAATTCAATTTTCGTACAATAGATTGCCGAGGGCAAAATTATAAATTTATCACTATCGAAATTTGGAGAAAGGGGAGAGTATGTCCTCGAAATTCGCCTACTTACGCCGAATAATGGAATCACAAGATTGGGTGGAAATAAATAAAACAAACTAAAGCAATGCTAAACTTGTAAGGATGCCTTATGAAATCTTGAAATCCTTTACCATACCAGATCTTACAAGATTCCGCAGAATTTGCGTAGAAGCGTATTATTTGTACACTGAACATGATAGGTATTTTAAACAGTTGGTAGGTATGGTAGGGTAATGTCGTCTGGAGTCTGGAGACTGATGTATAGATAATAATTAATCTTTGAGGGTGAGGCATATCTGCTAACGACTAGACGCTGACTCTGATAGATTTATAGATAATACGTCTCCCTTGATAATAACTCTGATGCTTATTGGAAATCTAATATTGTTTGGGATTCGTTTTAGGAGTCATAGGTCTCGGTGGAAGGTGATTGCTATTCCAAAAATAAAGAGATAGGTTATACTGGCATATTGTCGAAATTCGCACTTCATTCCTAAAAGGGTTGTCCTTAGGGAACCACGTAGCTAAGTAATTTCCAACATTTAGCTGGAACTTACGATCATCCTTAACTTTTTCTAGTTTATTTTCTGGACCTACTTATTTAGTATTTAAGAATTTTTTTAAGGAATATACCTACTTATTCGGATTAAACTTATATGCACATCTACTTACAATGTCCTTTTGGTAGATGGAAAAACATTTCGAATTTATACTATATATTTTGCTTGTTAAGTAAGTAGGTATAAAAGCATTTTCATTTACAGTTTAATCGAGGAGTACATTCAATTCTTGGATTTGCGAGTTTATTTAAATTAGTACGACCGACATTATATTACATTTTGACAACTTTTTGAGAACATGAAAATGGAACGTCCGTCACTTATAGTCCGTGCAAAATGACTCCTCACACGCCATTTTGTCTCTATGGGTCAACTGTTGTGTCAAAAGTACGGTTCACCGTTCACCATAGTCGTTCACCTTTAAAATAAGGACTAAAATCGTACTTTTGACATGAAATTTGACACAAAAAGTTACTAATACAAATGAATACAACCCATTACAACCTTGACATGTTTGACAATACCAAGGAGTTTGAAATAGGTAGGTATAAAAATATTTTATGAAAAGTTTAGTTCAAAAAAATTCAATACGTAGTGCAAGGGTGCGGAAATTTTATTTACGTGCATATCTAGGTCAAAACGGTCGTTACTACAGACCCTGATGATGCTGTTCATTGTCCTTTTTAATTAGCTTTGTTTGAGCTCGAGTTAGCAATTTATCAACAGTTTACTGGTGTACAAATATTGTTCATGGGCACCTTTAATTTAATGCCTGGCTTCGTCCACAGAGAGTAGTTGGTTACCAAGGTTGCCTTTTAGCAAGAGACCCTTTGACTTCGCTATTCGTTATGTGATGACGGTAACCTTAGATTTAACATTCCATCGGAGCGATAGATTGGGCCTAGACGAGCGTCAAACTTGTAAAATGTAAATGTGGTTCGTTTCATCCTACATGTGTTTTCATTCGATCACCAAAAACCTTTGCACCGTGCGGTTGATTACAAAAGGTTTAGGCACAAACAATGGGTCGTCAACATTAGGCTGCGCTCCCTTAGCATGCGTTTTCGTATGAAATTCTGTCGTACAAATACGTACAAAAAGACACGAACGATTCCGATTTTTTCCGAGTCATGTAAGACCACCTCACCAGGATTCGATTGTACGTAGATACGATTAACTAGCATCCAGTGTGAGCGTCCTCATAAAATAAGAAGGATCGGGATCGTTCATCCCTTTTCGTAGTACGTGTTCGCACGGCCGAATTGCATACGAAAAAGCATGCAAAGTAAGTAAGGTTGAGGATTAAAGAGTTTATTTTTCCTCAAAAACAACAAAAGTTCACATACTTAAATGAGAAACAATCTAAACAGGTAAATATTGCGGCACCTTATGTCGCGTACTACAATACAATTAAGGGAGTCGACAAAATTAAACTTGGAGAACTTGTAGAAAAATTAGACAATCATAATACGTATCATTCGTTTTGGGAAAAAGATTATTTTACTTTTGTATTATTTAACGATAGAGAGAGTCACGAGAGGCTAAATAAACACTTAACGCTTTTATCGGAATATCGCGCCCCATTTAATCTCGAAGCTATTTGTGTTTTTGGTTTCAATACTTTGAACGATGGTGATTGCAATGTTTTATTGAAGAAAATAAAGGAGAAAAAGAAAAAATGAACTAACAGAACACGACTTGAGAGACATACTATCATACTAAAGCTTTAGCTAACTGGGGACTGATGACAGAAGGGCTGGTTTATTTTTGCGCAAAGCATCAGCCTGGCTGTTTAGAGCGGAAATGCATCCAGTATTCTTGACACTTTGTTATTTAAAAAAAGCCCAACTTAGATCCTTACTTAATTTTAATAATTAAGAAAATGTGTCTGTCTGTCTGCTAGCTTTTCACGGTCCATCCGTTTAACTGATTTGACGAGATTTGGTACAGAGATGCTTGCATCCCGGGGAAGGACATATGCTACTTTTGGTCCCGGAAGATCAAAGAGTTCCCATGTGATTTTTAAAAACCTAATTATCCGCGTAGACAAAGTCGCGAGCATCATTTAGCTATTTAATATGTAAATTACTAATCAGCGATCACTTATACCTTCACTAGGTGCACGGACGAGTCGCAGGTTGCCACTGGATTCAGGATGCGCAAGACTGTGGCGTGTGGAAGTCCCTACAAGAAACCTATAGTACGCGACAGGTCGAGATGGAAATCGGGGCATGAGGCGGGGGATGTCCCGCATACCCGCATTTCACCCGCGCTATCCTGCACCGGGCTAACGCGGAGGCTGTGCAGGTGTGTGACGCATCTCCACCCCGATTGCCATCTCGACCTGTCACGTACTATAAGTCCAGTCCAGTTGGACGTCTATCGGTTGATGATGATGAAGTACTTATAGCCCTGCTTAGGTATAAATAATTAATTAGGTCACGAAGCCAGATTAATTACACAACAGAACAGGAGTGACCGGCCGCTCTCCAATCTCGGCTCATGCATTAAGCAGAAATAATTAGTTAAAGCCTAACACATAAATCACTCGTCAAGTCAAGCCTGGATAGCTTCCATATAATAATATATCACTGATAGGAAACTAACACTGGAAAAACAAATAGAGAGATACCTACGGCGAGGCGGTTTTGTTTTTAATTCAATGTAACATTACGTACGATATAATTGGTAGATCGCAATGTCAATACATTCAAGATAGTACCTACTAGAGGACTAGCGTTTGCTTTTGTGGAATTAGGTTCTTAAAATATCCGTGTAGCCTAGATCGTTTGTTGTAAATCCCTCTACCTGCATGTGAAAGCCCCTTCAAACTTCCCTTAGCATTTTCGAAAATTGTGAAACACACATTCCTTCATTTTTAATCGAAAGCTAAATCTATACCAATTTTCATGGATATAACTTCAAAACGAATAGACTTTCGTATACCTACCTATTTTAATCCTCCATTTTACTCTCTCTTAATGTGCATTCTGCATGCAATATTTCCGCCCGATCCGTCCAGTGGTTTGAGCTGTGCGTTGATAGATCAGTCAGTAAGTCTGTCACATTTCCCTGTATGGAACAAATGCGGATTGGCAGACTTCGAACATTATGGAGAACTCTCAGGCATGCAGATTTCCTTACGATGTTTTTCTTCATCGAAAACAAAACACACATTCTACTTTACTCCGAAAAGTTATAGAGGTGCGTGCCCAGGATCGAGCTCCGAGCCTACCGACCAGGAGGCCGACGATGCCTTAACTACTAGGTTAACACCGCTTCATTCATTGAACAAATATCATTATGATCAACCCATCGCCGACCCACTACTGAGCACAGGTCTTCGCTCAGAATGAAAAAGCCTTAGACCACAGTCCGCCACGCTGGCCCAGTGCGTACTGGCATAGAACAATATGTAATGAAATGAAATGAAATGATTTATTTGTTCTACAAAGGTCTTTTTAACAATATAAAGGTATAATTAAGAATTTTTACGGTTTACCACCGATAGGGAGTAGGGACCCGAAGGAATTTGCGAGAGGCGGCCGTCCTAGCTTACAGGGATTTATTACTTAAGTCAGAACGGATTGCTTTTACGGTTATTAGACACTGTTATCCCGTAATGTTAAAGGACTGAATTATCTTGTGACTGCGTCAGACTCATTTAAACGTTTGGCCCACAGTTTAAAGTTAAGTCTTACTTCGAGAAGTACTGATGACGACCATTACTCTTTTGATTTTTGTGGGAAGGTCAAGGTAACACTAGGTAGGTACGTATAACTTGTAAACTCCTCACGCGCCATTTTAACTTTATGTTTAAAATTTCATGTCAAAAGTACGATTTTAATCCTTATTTTAAAAGCAAATCGTACTTTTAACATGACAGTTGACCCATAGAGTTAAAATGGAGCGTGAGGAGTCATTTTGTACGGACTATAAACCCCTCGCCAATATCTATGTTGCCCCTGTCGCTACACGTATTGTGTCAACTCTAACTCATCACTAGCGCACTAAATATGTCTTCACCTTTTTAAATATTTCTGTATAACCTTTGCATATCTAGAGTTTTATAATATCTTTCAATAGATAATGTAGTGTAAAGTATGTACTTACCTAATGTAAAGGACATCAACCATCAATATAAATAATACAATGACTGACCAACACAGAATAACGGGAAGGAAACACCCTAAAGAGGAAAACAATGAAGTACTTATCTTCTTATATCTATACAGGTGGCCAGGGATGTGACGTCTAAAAGAAAAATTCAAATACCTTATATTAAGGCGTATCCAAATCACCCCTATAGATACATCCTTATTATTCATCCCAGACTGTACTACAAGTAAGTTAAAATATAATAAAATCGGCAAGTGCGAGTCGAACAGGAAGGGTTCCGTACCATCGTACAAGAATTAGCACTTTTTTATTATTTATTATTTTCATGGCAGCCATTTTGAAATTTTTATTATTTGTTGTTATATCGGCAATAGAAATACATATTTTGTTTACATTTCAATTCTCTGCATATTATACGGATCACAAGATTTTCTGGAGTTTACCTAATCTAATTTCAAATTAAATAGCTATGATATTATACAAACTAACGGACGATCGACGACGCGACTTGACGAAATTTTAGATACCTACCTAATAATATATAATATAAATAAATGTACCTACGTGTATTCCATTTTTATCACGGAACACTAAAAAACTTAAAGAAACAGCTGATTTTTAAATGAATGAATTAAATTTTACATTAATCACAAATGATGACTCTGAGTCATAAAACTGGTCAGCAGGAAAACAAATAGAATGCTTAGAGCAATCAATCATTTATGTTAAGTTATATTTTACACATGAGACGTGTAGTTAAAGTACAGACCTACCTATTTGTTAACTTTTAACAAAAATATAAATAACATTAATTCTATTGTTAAGAAAAAAATATTTTAAATAACTACTACTCAGGATGGCTTCTTTAATAAATAAAAGTGGTGATTTTACAAATAATACTATAAGGCAGCTTGTGAATGATGCTGATTATGCTGCAGTCGAGCTATATAAAGGATATTCTGACGGCTTACTGACGTTCGCATCGGCATGCTGTGTGATTTCAATGATTATTGGTATCCCTGGGAATATTATTACTATACTAGCATTGGCGAGATATAAAAGAGTAAGTGCCCACCTAAGTGTATTACTAGAATACCTACTAATTTTATGATCTTAAACTATAACAAGCAATAGAAATGTTGCCTATGTCAAAAATAAAGTTATTTCTCAGTTATAATTAAATAGAAAGTCTTCCAAAATACGTACGTCCTTTCGTTTTAGATGTAATAAATTATCGATTGAACTAAAAAAGCACATCAAATCATTGTGAGGTCACATGCCTGTACTTCATTTCTTCAAGCTTGCATACTACTAAGCACGTGTTTTGACGTTTGATAAAAAGATACTGATTTGATTGTTGTCAAATACCAGATTGTTAAAAAAAAATTACCTACTACATAGTGATATATTATAAGTCAATGCTAAGTTACACGACCACCCAGTGTTACCTCGACTCCTACTTCCCCGCAACGTACTACACCCTCAAGTAGCGTTAGCATACAACGCTGTCAGACCTCAGTTAATTAAAATATATTATGTCAGTACATGACCTGATCCTGCTAACTACTGGATCACAGTCATCCTTCTCAGTAAGTTGTTGCGTTTGCAGACCTTTTGCTGAGTTTCATGTAGAGCTGTTCCATTGTCAGGCTTCGGTCGAGGGTTACGCCCAAGTATTCGGGGAATCTATGTATTATGCGTCAATTTTGTGTTTTGCCATGTGATGTTAAGTTCCATGTTTGCGTCCTTATTACGTAGGTGGTATACGCAGACTTTGGTTTTATTTGGGTTTGGGTTTGGTTTCAATCCATTTGCCATTGCCGTATGGTAGTCAACGAGCTGATTCAGGGATATAGTTATTGCTTCCTCTTTCTTTAATTAAAAGAATGAATTTCATCTTAAATCTATGTTACTTAACGTAATTTGATGACGTTTTGTGGTTTACTGGGTTTACTCTATACGTTGTTAATATTTAATTATAATAGTCTGTATCAGTATACAAGTATTTATGTGTAGTTTTCCTCTTCAAGGAACTAAACAACAAGTAAAATTAGTGTGTAATATAGTTAGTTAAACAATGAACATTAGGTACCTATAAGCTTAATTTGCTATTAAATACTAATCCGTAAAATAAGAGATATCTATATCTGTATGGTAGACGTAGAACATGCAGCATGCGATACTTATTATGCTAAACCCTCCCACTACATTTTGTTAGGTTTATGTACCTACTAGCTGATGATACCTGCGACATAGTCCGCCATTATTTAGATTTCACGCTATTCCCGTTATTCCCGCGGAATTTTTTTGATTTTCCGGAACCAAAAGTAGTCTAAGTACAAATCGGGTCATTGAGGCAAGGAGTAAAACATTCAAATTTTCACATATATAATATAATTTATTACTAGCTGATACCTGCGACTTCGTCCGCGTGGATTTAGGTTTTTAAAAATCCCGTGGGAACTCTGATTTTCCGGGACAAAACTAGCCTATGTCACTCTCCAGGTCCTTAACTATATCCAGATAAAAAATCACGCTGATCGGTAGTTCCGTTGCGGCATGATTAAAGAACAAACCAAAAAACAAACAAACTTTCATATTTATGTAATAATTAGTATGATTAAGATTTAAAACCTATCATGTACATGTATGTAGGTTCATGAAAAAAAACAAAAAATAAATGAAACATTTTAATTTTTTGTAAAGTAATAAGTAGTGTAATTCCATAACGTAGTCATGCCTGCCACGATCAAGTATTATTTTCTCTATAGGTACACAACGCAACTGCGATATTTATAATGAACCTATCCTGTGCCGACCTGCTATTCTGCTGTATAACTCCATCGCTCGCTGCCACCACATTCTGGAACCGTGCGTGGACACATGGCAGACTTCTCTGTCGTCTGTACCCACCTGCGAGATACACCCTCGTTGCAGTTTCTATTTTCACCATTTTGGCTATAACAGTTAACAGATACATCATCATTATTTACCCTAGAATATATCGCAAGTAAGTGACCTATCTAGTATTATTATCCTTTCAATAAAGTAGGTACCTACAATTCTGTATTTTTAGGAATAGATATTGAGTGCGTAGTTATTAAAAGTATCTTAATTGAAAACTTATCACATTATATTATTACTATTTAGATTACGATGAAGAAAGCTAGGCACGGAGTTTCTCTACAACCTACATAATCAAATCAAAAAATGAGGAGATCCGTAGGAGAACCAGAGTAGCCGATATATCTTAGCGGTTTGCGAGGCTGAAGTGAGAATAGGCAGGGCACATAGTTCAAAAACCAAAAGGCGTTGGGGTCCTAAGATGCTAGAATGGCGACCTTGCACCGCGAAGCGTATTGTTGGAAGACCCCCACTAGTTGGACAGACAACATCAAGCGAGTCTCAGGGAACCGCTGAATTCAGGTGGCGCAAGGCTGTGTCTTGGGGAAAAATCTACAAGAGTTGTTGTTTTTTTTTTGTTACATTGGTATTTTTCCGATTGAGACTGATCACTGAGTGTTGGATTTTTCAAAATGTCTATTTTTTGTTTACAGGATTTATCAGAACCGAAATTTAGCAATTATGCTAGCCGTCATTTGGTTTTTTCCAATACTAACATTGATACCGACATTATTGGGAAAATGGGGTAGTTTTGATTTGGACCCCTTAAACGGATCATGCACAATAGTTCCCGATGAAAACAAGAGATCCCCGAAGCAATTTCTATTCATAGCATCATTTGGTTTACCATGTATACCAATATTTTTCTGTTACGCACGAATATTCTGTCTAGTACGAAAAGCTACCCAAAAATCTCAGAAGTCGAATACTAATAAGAACTCTCCAAGTTCAAGTAACCAAGATACATTAACAGGTGACTCGTCATCAATAACTGTGAGAGTCACTGCTATGGATAGTGATTACAGCGAGGTAAATGGGATACCTTTAAAAGATATTGGAACTGTGAAATCGGAACATTTTAGGACCTCAACAATAGAAACACCGGATGAAACAACTTGTGATACTGACGAAGAACCTTTAGAGTCCGGACCACCGAGAATTCGAAGAAACGTGTTGAAGAGATCTATGGCAATGCTTAAAATTTCTCTACCAACGCGCAAAGACAAAAGATTAGGCACAATGATTGTAGCTATTATGACATCCTTTTGCTTGTGCCATCTTCCAATAGTGTTGACGAAGGTGTTGCGCTGGATAACCCCTCATCCTGCAGTCAACATTGCAGCCCACATTCTATTGTACTTCTCGTCTTGCATTAATCCCGTGATTTACGTCGTTATGTCAAATGAATATCAAAAAGCCTATAGAAATTTGTTTAATTGTGGAAGGAAACGTACGTTACTTTAAATAAATAATTACACCGCTAACTAAAGTACACTAACATATTTTTAGTTTTATACTATTTTTATGATCTCGCTGCGAGTGCTAGACTTCAATAACTATGTTCTTAAAAAAAGTAATTGAGGCGATGTCAATGGCATTATACTATAGACATGTTGCGTATAAAATTCGTGATCAGTGATGAGTAAGACAGAAGATACAAAACGCACGAGAGTAGAAAAGATAGCGCTCTACAAATGAGGGCCAAGTGTCGAAGTTTCAAGTCTACACTTTTATTATATGTATATAACGTACTATGTACTTTTTCACATTATAATATTACTGCGTTAAGTACTTCGAGTGTTAACTATCGATTACACTTTATTATGTACAAAAGACATAATAAAAGAAAACGATTGTGTAAATGCCAATGATTTTTTTAATGACCTACCTAATTCTGATCTGCCTAAACTTTGGGTGACGTTAAAAGTATTTCGTAAGTCGCAATTCACGGAGTATCCGCTGAAGTAAGATGAGAAAATAAATATGAGCAATAACGTTTTGTATGTTAATATGAGCCTGTTCTGTATTCACAGACACGACAGTGTTTTGGCAGTAAGAGAAAACTTTTCGAATAATGCCTCCATAACTTTTAATTTTCAAAGTCACACAAGCATCTGAGATTGCAGCCAGAAAATAAGCCTGTAAGTTGTCTTTTGGGGACCAAGTTGCGTACAACTTAAGTTACGAAAGCTTTTAAGTTGTGAACTTTGCCATGAAACTGATATATTAATACGCTTGACGATGTCCGTGACTTCGTTCGCGTGGATTCAGGATTTAAAAACCCCATACGAACTCTTTGATTTTCCGTGATAAAAGTAACCGTCCGTCTCCAGGAAGTACGAAAATAGTCCCTCTTCTTCGTTCATGTGGAATGCAAACTACATCTGTACCCGTCCAAACCCGTCAGTTAAACAGATGAGCCCTACAAAGGTAGCAGATAGACAGACACACACACTTTCGCATTTATAATCACTACCTACCCTTATAATAAATGCGATAGTTTGTTTGTTTGTCCTTTAATCACGTCGCAATGGAGCAACGGGTCGACATGATTTCTTGCATGGTTATAGTTAAAGACCTGGAAAATCTAAGGGCTCCCTCGGGATTTCCAAAAAACTAAATCCACACGACCGTAGTCGCGGGCATTAGCTAGTATGGATATAAATATGGATTTTGGCTTGCATTAAGTGAATTAAGTTTTAAGCTATAAAGTGATTAACTTACCAGGTATTAAGAGAATTACTGAGGTACTCAAGTTTCAGATTAAGTAAATGGCTGATGGCGACCAACTTAATCTTCCCCTGAAAGAATACTTAGAATTGTACCGAAAGAGTATTGTGCACAGGTTGTACCCGTAGTACAAGATTTTACGTCTCACCAAACGAAACCAAATTCGAGAGTCGAAATACTTCCGCGTTTCAGTAAACTAGATCTTAAGAGCCTTGTTTTAAAGCTCAAGTTTGTCCACACTTCTACAGCCAGCGCTCCAAGCGGAAACATTGCTAAATTAAAATCAGTGGCTGTTTAGGTCCATTTTTCTGTAACGCGGAAGTATTTCGACTCTCGAATTTGGTTTTGTTTGGTGAGACGTAAAATCTTCTGATCCGAATAAGAGCGTCGGTTTTGAGGTCCTGGCTTCAATTGCTGGCTGCATAAAGGAATTTCTTGTGTTGGAATCAGAAGCTGTCACTTCGAATTTTATCCAAATTGCACAGCCGTAATCCATACTAATATTATAAATTGCGAAAGTGTGTCTGTCTGTCTATCTATCTGATTGTTGGTCTGCTAGCTTTTTACGTTCCAACAGTTTAACCGATTTTGATGAAATTTGGTACAGAATTTACTTGCTAACATCCCGGGGAAGCACAATAGGCTACTTTTATCCCGGAAAATCAAATAGTTCCCACAGGATTTGTAAAAAACCTAAATCCATGCTGACGAAGTCGCGGGCATCATCTATCTAGTATTAGGTACATGTATTCCGAAACTGTACATCCCATTCATAATTTCTCAATTTCCAATCAGACTATTAGATAAACAAGCACCCTAAAGAAAATTGGAAATTGAAATGGAATTATTGTTTGTGTCAAATAAATAGGTACAATACCATTGTTTATTGAGCCTGCGAGAATTATTGATATCTCTCTGTTGGTTTATTGGGAAAATGATCACGTAATACCTCATAGTCACATCGAGTTTGCACTTTTGCAAGGATACAATATTTTCACAAGGTAAACCACTAGTACTTGTTTATCATTTTACTAGCTTATGCCCGCGACTAGGTACCTACCTATTATTTGTTTTAATTTGCATGGCAGCCATTTTGAAATTCTCCATCTTATTTTCAGTCTGTGAAAATTTCAACTTTCTACCCAATAGGTTCATGAAATACAGCCCGCTAACAGACCCTTCACATTTTGGGGTCCCTTTGGCACCGTTCGGCTACCCTATTCATGATAAATTTAAAACCAAACTAAACCAATCTAAAATTTCCATAAACTTCGACCGTCAATAACTGAAATAAAGAGTATATTTTGAAATGTTCCACAGTTTTGACCGACCATATTATTCTGACGAAAGTCGATGTTTCAAAAAACTCCACATGTTGCACTGTTGTGAAACTCATTCCTATCCTACCAATAACAATTTGTTATTCGTAGCTCCTAGCACAAATTCCGCATCGTTAAGAAGTTTTAGCAAAGAAACTTCATTAATAAGGCTACCTATAGCTAGGAACTCACGACGTGATTTTTTCCCGCGGAGTATGCGGTTGTTTGCGGGTCCCGCTGCACTGGGCGGGCAACTTGTAGAATCGCGCGAGCTGCGGTCACACGAGTAGATATCTACTCGTGTGACCCCGTACGCCCGCGAGCTTTTCAGGCGTCACGCGTCGCCCGCAAGATTTGTGATCGGTCGGCGGGCGAAGTGAAGTAATTCAGGACTTTTTATGGTTCCATACCTCAAAAGGAACAAAAATAAATCCGATAACTGTGAATCTGTGGTTACCCATTAAAATGTGTTCATGAACAAATAATAAAGGCGCAAATATGAGAATATAGAAAATAGTTTCATATTTGTGCCTTTTGGGGTGGAGACCATGGGTTCGTGGGGCGAGGATGCTAGATCCTTTTTTAAGGACCTTTCATCCCGTCTCGCGGAATCCACGGGGGACCGGACGGCTGGCAGTTACCTCGGTCAGCATATTAGTCTGGCCATTCAACGAGGTAACGCTGCCAGCGTTCTGGGCACCCTGTCTCGTGGCGGTGGTTTAGATGATATTTTCGATTTGTAATTTTTATGTTCTAGAATAAGTTTGGTATTTTTGTTTTTTGTATTTTCATTTTCTACATGTAATAAATTAAAAACAAATAATTAGTATTTTTTATTAATTATTAGTTTTTGATTTATCATGCAAAATATTGAAAAAGTACGACTGTAGTACGGAACTCTCGTTGCGCGAGCCTGATTCGAACTTGGCCGGTTTTTTTTACTTCAGTACCTACTCGTTAATTTGTGTCGACATTATGAAAATGCTTTTTATATATTTTATATATTGATTTACCGATGGATCAAAGCATAAAAATAGTTAGTTTAGGTATATGGACGATCCAAAATTGTACAGTACCTATAGTCCGCGACAGGTTCAGATGGCAATCAGGGTATGAGGCGGGCGAACGCCCCGCACACCCGCACGTCACCCGTGAGTGAGTTGAGAGCGTGAGTTTCATTCTATAGTAGGTATAGCAATTTCATTATTTGAAGTCCTGCCTCACTCCTTGTTTTATTATGTAAATAAAGACAGTAGGACCACCCAGAGCACCTGTCACTTAAGTGCTATTGTGAACTTGAAAAATAGCATTTCCACTTTTAAGGACCTCGAGGGAGGCAAGCTTGCGAGTCATTGCCTCCATTTTTACCTGGAATTTGCTTTGTTTTTCCTTTATTACTAAGGAATATGAAATTTTCCTTAAATATAAAGAAGTTTTTCGAACAGCAAGTTATTGTATCTAGTTTATTGCTGACTATGTAAATATCAAGATAAGATAACTCAGATGGTAAGAGAGAAACTTCTGCAGGCGATGGAGAGAGCTACGCTTATATTAATTTCTCTACTTACGTGTTCAACTCAGACTTGAGGAAATACGTTGAAGAACCAGTAACTTATACATAGTAACTTACAGTAACAGGCAAGGCAAGAAATATTGTACATCGACCTTTAGAATGAAATTTCGGCTTTGTAGAGCGTTGTCTCTGTCACTCAGCTATGTGACTTTTGTCGGCCTGAACGACAGAGACAACGCTCTACGAAACCGCTATCTTATTCTAAAGGTCGATGTACAATATTTCCTGCCGGGTACACTTGTGTGTGTATACCAGTGGCGAAGGGTGAAAATCTGAAAAAGGGAAGCCGGAAAGGTACCTACCTACCCACTTACCTAAAAGAATATCAGCTGTTCCCCATCGATTAAAGACGCTTTTTGTTTTCAAAACTCGATTTAGAAAAATTACTATCGTTACGTAACAGGAAATCTGTTAAACAACAATCTATGTAAATTAAGGTAATTTCTGATGGTGACTTACCAAACTGAATCTAAATTACCGCGAACTTACACTTATTAGTTATTAATCACTAGCCCCAATTTATTATATCAAAATAAAACACTACTAACAACTTTAAAAACAAACGTGCATGGACGCTTCACAAAAGCAAATAATAATCAATCAAAATCAATATCACCCTTCAAAATACAAAATACTCAAAATAGTAGCATGTACCTGTTAAAATAATACTATTAATATAATTTTTAATTTGGAGGTATAATACGGTAACTCGGATTCTAGCGGCTTAACTACGCCAAATTTGTCTGACCTGTCAGAGTTCCACATTCGTATTCGCTACTGGGCCAGATTAAATTGGTGAGCTCCAACCGTAGAGCGAGACAGACCTAGTTCGCTCCTTTCGCTTTCGCTAGGGAAATGAAATAGATAAATACTAAGCAAAAATCTAACTAGGGAATCCGATATTTTACGGCTTGTATGGTGTAGGACTGTAGGTGTATGTTACTTACCTTAGCTGTTATGCTTTTAACTTAAATTAGTAATAACAAAAAAAATTTAGCATTTGTGACGATTCGAACCTTTGTATTTACGAACGTATTACCGAATTTATGTGAATAGTACCTACTTACGCTATATTATGCCAATTCTTAAAGGGAAGCCGATAGGAATCGTGTTATATTGACTCTTCGCCGCTGGTGTATACCTAAATTATCTACCGCGCAGTTGGCTAATCTCTATGGAGATTGTCCTCCGTGGCCAAAATTCGGTCGGGGGGATATTATTATCATTATATTTTGACTAATTATTTTACTTTATACATAGTGCTGTATGCCAATACTAACTGAGACTTAGGTATATATCATTATTATGTAGTAGGTAAATCTACCAGGTACTGTATAGGAACGCTGTTTCTACTGGAAAGAACAAACAAAAAAACCTTTTGTCTATTTTCCAATTAATTTATTCCTAGGTATTTTCGAGGTTCTTAGTATTAGCTAAACGCAGTGCATATTAAGTTTCCCCCGGGTTTAAACTTCATTCAGGAGTTTTTCGTCTAAGTTTACGTATAAATCTAGTTTTATGTACTAAAAGCCCTTTCAAAGCAGACGTCCCAACCCCATTTATATGGAAATTATACATGAAATTCGCATCAAAGCTGGCTTGTGTTTGCGGCAAGTCTTTTTTATTCATTTATGTTTGGTATGGTGGGACTTAATACTTTTATGGGAAAACACCTACATACATCCAAAATATAACAATACGTATACTTACATATTATTATTTATTGAAATAAAATGCTTTTACTTATATTTCAATAGCTCGAGCTTTTATCTAATGCCAGTAGGCACTTGATTTACTGTTTTGTATACGAAAGAATACTAAAGAATATATTTATCGGTTGAAGTCTTTTACGACGTATCTACAAGCATTTATATCAAATTTTCGAACATAATATTATCTAAAATTGGCTGCGGAGTTATAATATAAAACCGGCGCGTGTCGGGCCAGGCGCAGTGTATGGTATGGTTCCGTAGCGCGTAGTTTCCCGTTTAGCTGTTTTGCAAAATTAACAATTTTCAATATACCTACAAGTCCAAGTAGGTTTTGTAAGTCCGCGTATTGTGTATATTCTATTTTTCTGTGCACCTGACTTTAAATAAAAAAAATATTAAAAAAACCGACTTCCAAAACCACTACAAAGTGAAAAATAACTTTTGTTTCTACACGTGTATGTATGTTGAAGTCGAGCGACTAGCGAGCGAGCTTTATGCTTTGATTTCTAGTTTCTGTTATTATGCTCGCTTGAAAACTTTCCAAATCCACACGGCTTAGGAGCTCCCTGGCGCAGTGGTAAGCACTGTGGTCTTATAGGTGGGAGGTCCAAGGTTCGATTCCGGGCATGGGATTGGAATTTTGTAATTTCTAAATTTCTGGTCTGGTCTGGTTGGACACTCACCAAGACAATGGCCAAGTGCGGGTTGGCAGACTTCACACACCTTTGAGAACATTATGGAGAACTCTGGCATGCAGGTTTCCTCACGACGTTTTCCTTCGCCGTTAATTTTAATTACTTCAAACGCACATAACTCCGAAAAGTTAGAAGTGTCTGCCTAACCACTAGGCTATCGCAGCTTATTTACTAGTTTTTATTACAAAGGATTACACACATACTAATGCTTGAAGTAGGTGCAAAAGTACTAATACTACTTAACTAACTTTCATAACATGACATAATATATTATGGCAGTCGTTGAAATTGCGCTTTGCTGAAAACGTGTCCAATGTCTAAATATTTTATGCAAACCAGAGATAAACCGTTTCTGTAGATAACTTTTTAGCAATTAATAAATTGTTTGTGTGTTTAACCCGGATCCAGATACCTGCAGTGCAGGTTTTAGCTTTAACTGAAATACTTGTATGAAACAGTGAAAACTATTTTCATATTATATTTTAGTAAGAGGATTATATCACCAACTGCAGTTAAATCCTAAAGGTCTACGTTTATAAGGTTATATATACCAAGGTGAGATGCAATCAGACCTGCGGGCAAGTGATGATGCAGCCTACAAGATGGAGCTCGCTTGTCTAGAAGATGCCTATTCACTCCTGACTTGAAATCATCATCATCATCATGATCAACCCATAACCGGCTCGCTACAGAGCACGGGTCTCCTCTCAGAGTGAGAAGGGTTTTGGCCCTGTGCGGATTGGTAGACTTCACACACCTTTGAGAACATTATGGAGAACTCTCAGGCATGCAGGTTTCCTCACGATGTTTTCCTTCACCGTTAAAGCAAGTGATATTTAATTAATTAAGACGCTTATAACTCCGAAAAGTTAGAGGTGCGTGCCCGGGATCGAACCCCTGACCTCGGATTAGAAGGCGGACGTCCTAACCACTAGGCTATCACAGCTTTGTACTTTGTGACTTGAAATACCTACCCATATTACGTCTACTAGACCTAGGTCTACTTAATTATTACTTGTTTTTTTTATCTGTATTTTATATGGAATTTAATATGTAATAATATCCAATTTAATATGTAACATGTAATATTTCATTAATTGATATGTGAAAATAAAATAAAACTTAATAAACTTAATATTAAAATTGCAGGTGGGGAAAACTGATGCTGGAAGGGTGGTGAATGTGTGAATGAAATGAACCCATTGCTGGCTCACTACTGAGCACGCGTCAGTAGTGACTAGTGAGCCAGCAATCTGTTGGTGATGATGATGATGATATAGGCCACATGTCACCGTGTGCGCCGGAAAAATTTGTACAAAAATCTAGATAGTATAGGTACCTACTTATACTAATGCGATACCATGTCTCCTTCTACGTCGTAACCCTCTTGACAGAGCGGTCGTGGTTGCAACGAACCAACGTCTTGAGGGCAGATTACGCCTTAGGAGCATTCGCTAATCCTCCCTGCTGGCCTGGCTGCTGCTGGCTGCTGATAGGTACACTCGTGCGAGGGACCGTCCACAGCAAACTTAATTTGGTCGGTCCATCGCATGGGCGACCTTCCTCGCATGTAGCAGGATTTAAATTGTGGGAGTTGGGACATTTAACTTTAATGTGACTTGAAATAGGCGAGACAGTAATTAACCATTAGCATATCTAGCCTAAAGGCTTCTAACTAGTTCTGTCTCGTTTTAGAATTCAAACGAATTCTGCGAACCTAGCTTTCGCGAGTAGGTAAGTAATTGTATTGTAGGTATCATTCACGTTCAGTCAGTCAGTGTAATGAACATAATTTTCACGCAGAGGTTATATTCGGTTTTCGCATATACCTACTTACTGGTGACCTAAAATACAGGGCCGTAGTTAAAAGCTAGTTCTAAATTCCGTAGCGGTAAACACAGCGTTGGATTAGCGCTTAACTGACGATAAGGGTGCTTTTCCAAAAGTTGGGTGTCTGGCAGGGGGTTGCCACGACACTAAGTGGGTGGCAACTAGCAATACATGATGTGATTTCTAATAAGACTTTATAGGTACTGTGACGTAAGATTTTTCACACTTTTATTACCTGTTATCTTCCAAAGCCCCATGATCTAAACAAACGTTCCTCCCAGTGTTGAGGACAATACGCAGAGAAACTTTCCGCTTTTATAAAATAACGAAGGTCTGGCACTCGCTGGCTCTCTCTCTATTATAGTATGAACGTAACATATCCGCGATATAAAGTCATTGCTTGCAATCCAATAAACTGGGAACGTACAAAGCATACCTAAAGTGTAACGTAGCGTAGCATGACGCAGCATAATAACGAAACAACCACTTTGAGCTTCAAAGTTCAAACTGTATTCAAAATGTTCTAAACGTGGAATTGTTTGTTGGTTTTACTCCCTCAACCATTCGTTCTCTCATCAAACTAGTTGTAAATAACTTTAGTTACCTACTAGGGCGAAACTATGAAGCGAAAATTTAACTTAGTTAGGCGGGAAATAAGCTACCTACCTATTGCAGTAGAACAATAAATCAGAATTAATCCAATTAAGTCGTTTACTGGTAGATGTTGCTGTCCATCAATTAACATAATCTAAACCTGAGAACAAGAGTTAGTAGTAAAGTTTCCCATTAGGGTCGGGACACATCACCACGGCGTCGTCGTTGTCGTAACATAGAATAATGCAGAGGCATCGTATGGCAAAATAGAAACAGTTATTTTCCAGATAGGTACGGACAACCTCATGTACACCACGCATCAACACCTAGCGTAGTCCATATCTAAATCTACACGAATATAATCAAGAGGAAAGGTTTCCAAGTATTGTTGTACTTACCTAATCCCCAATAATGCTCATCCGATTTCAAAAATACTTTCGTTATTTGAAAAGTATTTTTTTTCCAGATGGACATACACTACATAATATTACGTACATAATAAACCTATCAAAATTATACCCAAGCAAAGCCGGGCGGATCAGCTGAAGAGTGACATAAGCTACTTTTTATCCCGGAAAATCAAAGAGTTCCCACGGGGTTTGTAAAAACCTAATTCCACACGGACGAAGTCGCGTGCATCAGCTTGTTTTAAAATAAATGTCAAATGAGCTAGAGGCTTTCATTCAGTGAAAATCGTATGACAGTACGAATATCTCATCAGCATTTCGCCGCATCATGTTACGATGGTGACGATGCTACGCAGTGCGGATGTGTCATGACCCTTAGCCGTAAAGTTTCTCTTTACTTTACCATTAATCTTGTGTTAAATCAACCAGCAACAAAGGCTTCCGAATTCCTATGTTACTAGATCACTTTTATTGTTCCCTTTGTAGAACGAACATATTCTACGTAGGTACCTATTTAATTAGTGCGGGCTGATTGAGTTATATACAGTTCATGTTTCCATGCTTTGTGGGGCTTACTAGATACCGTTTATGGCACTAATTTTGTGTTAATTGACTTAATAGAGAGAGAGAGCCAGTGAGGGCCAGATATTCGTTATTTTATAAAAGCTGAAAGTTTCTCTGCATATTGTCTCTAACACTGGGAGGCTTACGTTTCAGCCATGGCAAGTTACCAACCTACGGTAAAGACGTGGTGCTAGGTACCATGCGATGTAGTTTTACCGGTATTAGGTAGATATACAATACGATCCGCTGCGAAGTGCGAACACAGCCTGCTTCCATCTTAGACTGCATAATCACTTACCACCAAGTAGGTAAGGTAATCAAATAAAAAAGTTGCAATAATGTCAATTGTTATGCGTTTTTAGGGTTTCGTACCTCAAAAGGAAAAACGGAACCCTTATAGGATCACTTTGTTGTCTGTCTGTCTGTCAGTCTGTCAAGAGACCTACAGGGTACTTCCCGTTGATCTAGAATCATGAAATTTGGCAGATAGTTAGGTCCTATAGCAGACATTCGGAGAAAAATCTGAAAACTGTGAATTTGTCGTTACATCACACAAAAAAAAAATTAAATTGTGGTCATAAACTCATAATTAGTAGAAAAAGTTCTCTAAATATGGACTAGGATTCTCTAGTCTCTCTCTAAACTAAATTTAGAGTATCTGCATACTTTTCTTTTTACTAATGCTAAAAAAGGAACGGAACATGACTTTCACATTTAAAGACTCAAAATTTCAGTGCACAATAGAAATTTAAACAGTAGGTTCGCGACTGCGCGCTAAAATCACGGGTTTTATCATCTAAAAATTAAATTTAGAACTGTCAAACTGTGTCTGTCCTTTTCATATTACATTAGTAAGAAGAGCATGCGAAAACTCTAAAAGTGTGAATCAGTGCCAATATGGACCATAGTAATATTTTCCTCGATGAGGCTGCTACACGTGGCCGGTTTTTTTGGGTTCCGTACCTCAAAAGGAAAACTGGAACCCTTATAGGATCACTTTGTTGTCTGTCTGTTTGTCTGTCTCTCTGTCAAGACACCTACAGGGTACTTCCCGTTGACCTATCAATCAAATCATGAAATTTGGCAGGTAGGTAGATCTTATAGCTGACATTTAAATTGTGGTCTATATAATCTATATATATAATAATTAGTATTTTCAACTTTCGAAGTGAGTGACTATACCAAGTGGGGTATCATATGAAAGGTCTTCAACTGTACATTCTAAAACAGATTTTTATTTATTTTTATGTATCAAAGTTTTTGAATTATCGTGCAAAATGTCGAAAAAATACAACTGTAGTACGGAACCCTCTTTGCGCGCGCCTGACTCGCACTTGGCCGGTTTTTTTTTCTATTGTAGCATATAGTAGGTACCTACTAGGTAGGTAACAAATAATAAACATGTTTATTGAATTTAAATGTTACTTTAATCATAATATCTTTGGTAAGTTCAATGGCTAGGGTTGCATGGCCCCAGGAGAATTGGTTCTTTGGTAAATATAAATGAATACATTTATAAACAATATTAACAAAGTTCATTACACTAAGGAAACATCCATTTCGTATAGTAGTAGTACATATAACATTAATAAATGATACCAATTGATTTCATACAATCACTACAATATTATAATGTTATGCAAATGTTAATATTATTATCCTTTAAATAATAAGTATAAAGGTATTTAATAAATAAATAATTTATTTATATTATAAGGATATCAGTAAGCACAGACTATCAAAACGGTTCTAAATAATAACCGAAAACCACATAGGTATAACCTAATATTTTGTCCTAGAAATATTTATTCCTGCTTCAGTACCTAGGTACTACCAAAAAGTAATTTTTTTTCTTCAGTTGGTATAACATTGTACCTACCTACCTGAAATACATAATTCTAATAGCTACTTATAAAAGTTTATAGCTAACATTTAGGTAAATAACATAACAAACAGACCCATATTAAATATTTTGCTTTAATTAACACAATTAAAAAAAAAATGGACCGTGTCTTGATTTTGAAACGTAAAAATCAGTAACAACTTTTAGTAATCCTTACAAAATGACTCCTCACGCGCCATTCTATGGATATGCGCGTTTATGGATCAACTGTCATGTCAAAAATACGGTTCACCTTTAAAATAAGGACTAAAATCGTACTTTTAAGATGAAATTTGACACATAAAGTTAAAATGGCGCGTGAGGAGTTAAATTTGACGCGTTATCTTAAGTAAATTTTTCGCATTCATTAGGTATGATCATTATTATTATTATAATAAATCACAAAAGAGTTTTATTTTTTGTAAACTTTTTTAGAAATATGATTGTAATGAGTATCTAATGTAAATAAATAAGAGTACTTACCTAATAGTTTTTAAACAAGTAGTAGGTAGGTACAGAAAAATAATGTTCGATATTAAAACATAAATTAATTTTTGGTTCTTTTACTTTAAAATTCGCAACAGTTTGCAAATGATAATAATTATAACAATAATTTAAGTAACTGCTTATTGATGTTATTCATACTACTTTTTTACGCAATAAAAACATACTTACCTACCTAGGCTTTTACCAAACATGGTAAACATCATTTATAAAAAAAAAAACGGCAGCGATATCAATTGATAGGTTTTATGAACAATTATTTAATTTTTTTACAAATAGAAAAATAGGTAACTCATCTAACAAGAAATATATTGTTTTTGAGCATTCTACACACCTATTTGAATTTTTAAACAAACATATTTATCTACAAGTATTTTATGATTTTTGTAAAGTAATGCGATCAAATCGGTTATATCGAATCTATTTTTGAAACAGCACCTCATTTTATAGTTTTAATAATTAATTAATTTTATTTAATTACCTAATACTATTATTTTCAGAACAATATTAAGAAATACATTATGTCTAAGAATGACAAAAATACAATATACATAACACTTCTCAATTTAATTGCTTTCATAAATTATTATTATAATACCAATCTCCTTGCCAACTTTATTGCTCAATATAATAAATAAATCATTTCTACATATTATTATTATAATCTTACGTAATAAAGGTCGAGTTTTTATTAAAAATGCAATTTACTAAGCAGGACGAAATAACAAAAAAGTAGGTACTCTATGTGCCTATACCTTAAGTATATTATAAGTACCTGAATTATAGGTACACCAGTTATTTAAATTTAGTAGTTATTTAAACTTATACACCAGTATTTCAGAAAGATAAAAGGAATTGTTTAATCTCAGTGACCAGTGTCCAAGATCTTTAGCTTTTCCGTACAGTACATCTAAGTACTTTTTAATAGTTAGGTATATTATTTTTAAGTTTATTCAAGCGGAATGTGAAAGTAATTTTCAATATGCACTATTTAAAAAAATACACTTAAACTGCCTTAAAACGATCAAACTTGTTTGTAAAAGTTTACAAGTTTAGTTACATGTTAGATTACTAACTGACTTCGCAAGTTACAAGTGCATAGATAGGTATTAATTTACATTCCAATCGCTGTATATACCTATTTCTTTTTCTTATTCATGTACCTATACAATTTCCATAAATAAATAATCCTTAAAATATCTATTCCTAATCTTAAAATATATAAAATATCATAATTATGGCGTATTGTATTCCCTCTAAGAATAACAAAAATTAGCTAAATTCTTACAACGTTTTCAAGAGTCAGTCAGACAACTAGTTCAAACGATTTGTTATTTAAATTTTCTACATGAACTTTTGGACGCAAGGTTTATTGATTGCAGTTTCAGTATGATAATATTTTTAAACATAGTTACCTTAATTTTTAAAATCGTGAATATGATTAAATTCCGTACAATGAATAAAAACTATACTCAAATTGTATTTTTAGATAATTCACACCTGACTGCAGTGGCAAAAATCAGAACGTTACAAATATTTTTCGTTCACGCTTATGCTGCACAATCTTGCATCAAATAGCTCATAATAGAATGCAGGTATATGCTACGAACCAATCTAATTTCTACTTTTATTTACAAAACAACTCACATTTACACATCTCATAACAATAGCAGCAGTACATATTCGAGTAAAGCTAAACAGTAACATGAGTGTTAAAATTAGAACTTGTATAATACTGTGTATAATATTTATACACGGTTTACATTGACGCCATTTTTTTTTACTATAGGTTATCTGTTATTTCTAAGAGATATTCGACTCACTTTATTTCGTCGTCTAAAAAGATTTTTATAAGCTTTCCGGTATTCACTTGACATCAAAACGTAAATAACAGGATTTATACTAGACGATAAATACAGTAGGATGTACGAAGCAATATTAGAGGCTGGGTATGGATTCAGTTCTCTTAAAACCTTGGTTATTGTAATTGGTAAATGACATAAACAGAAAGATATCATAATGGCAATTATCATTGTTCCCAATCTTCTATCTTTTCTTGATGGAAGCGTGATCTTCAAAAGAGCCATCGACTTTCTCAAAGCGGTTCTTCGCAATCTGACTGGTTCACTTTGGATATCTACAGGGTATCTAATGATTTCATCTCTTGTCTCTACTGAAAATGTGGCGATACGCGGTTGTGGTGAAACACCATTTTGTGAAAATGAAACGTGAGCGTTTTTTATTTGTTCTATATTGTAACTACTGCTATTGTCTGTTGTTAGTCGTGCAGATACTGATGAAGATACGTCTGCTGATGAAGATTCTTCTGAAGCTGGAGCTTTCTTAGCTTTAGGCAGAGATTTCTTTGTCGCTTTGCGAACTATAAAGAATATTCGCGCATAGCAGAGTATTATCGCCAAGCACGGAAGTATAAATGCAGTTAGAAATAAGGATTTCTTCGGAGAGTGTCCCCATTGATCACTGAGTATTGAGCACGATCCAATGTTCGTATCTAATCCAAACACGCCCCATTTCCCGAACCAGGCTGGCGTCACGACTCCAAATGATACTGCCCAGATAGTGATCAGCATTATTGCAATATTTCGAGTTTTGTATAACCTGAGAAAGAAAGATACAGTTTATTAGTATCATCTACTACCTAAGTATTTAAAATATTATAGCATAGAAGAGTAATTTGTATTGCATAATATGAGCCAATAGTTCTTCCGAATAACTGGGCTGTAATTTGTTACTCTTATCCACCAAATTAAGATTACAGTCAAGCGCATCCGTGTTTACCTGTTAAATAAATAAAAAATAGAACAGTGTATTTTTAAAACTACTTCTTACTTACTTGGGGTATAATTTTGGATGAGCAATCATAACATATCTATTGACTGTAATAGCAAGGACGGTAAAGAGAGAGACGGCTACAAGCGCGTATCTTGCAAGCGGGAACAGGCGGCACAGAAGCTGTCCATGAGGCCAGGACCGCTTGAAGAAGGTGGAACCAGCCAGAGGTAAGTTGAAGCAGCAAAACAGCAGATCCGAGCAGGATAAGTTCATTATGAATATTGCAGTCGCGTTTCGGACCTGTAAAGAAACAGTGGAGTTATAATTTTGGTATTAATACCGATATTTAAAACTAAGATTTATTATTTATATGTGTAGTAACGCTGGAGGTAAAGATTTGAAAATGAAGTAGGGTACAGCTTTAAAATAAAAAATAAGTATTTAACGTTCTATTCGTTCTATATATACGTTCTATACTACTAAAATAAGTATAACGACTTTACTACAACTACTTAGTACTTACAGAAAAAGGTTTTGTTTGAAAGCAAATCTGAAACGAACTCAACCATCACAAAATGTTATTTATGTTTTGAAAGCACCTTTTAAATGAGTAAAGTTAGGTGAGATAAAATCCTAAATAAAAGCGCACGCAATAACAAAGGGCGCGCGATTATTATCAGACATGAAACAAAGGGGACGTACGAGGAAAAGAATAAAATGTTATAGTACTGTTATGTCTACCGATCAGGTGAGAAAAGGATTTGTTGGGTCTATAAAAGATACGGAAGAAAACTCGAAGCAGGTAAAATCTAAATACCTTCAAGGCAAGAGTGAATAGGCATCTTTTAGGCAAGCGCGCTCCAACCTAGACCTTATTTTATTAGGCATGATTTTCGTCAAGCGCAAGCCTATCTTGCAATAAAAAAAACCGGCCAAGTGCGATTCAGTCTCGCGCACCGAGGATTCCGTACTACAGTCGTATTTTTTCGACATTTTGCACGTTAAATCAAAGACTATTAAGCGTAAAAATAATTAGCTAATAAAATAAAAAAAAATTAGAATTTTTAAGCCCTTTCATATGATACCCCGTTTGTTATAGTATTCTTACTTTTAAAGTTGAAAATACTAATTATTTGTTTATGAACACGTTTTAATATTTGTTTGTGATGCAACCTCAAATTCACTGTTTTCGGATATTTTCCTTTACTTGTGCTATAAGACCCACCTACCTGCCAAACTTCATGATTCTAGGTCAACGGGAAGTATCCCCAATAGGGACAGACGGACGGACAGACAGACAGACAGACAGACTAAAAACTGATCATATAAGGGTTCCTTTTTCCTTTTAATGTACGGAGTAAAAATGGTACGGGGTATAATAGGTTCTTGATATTAAGTATGATGGTCTTGAAAACACATTAAATAAATCAATTTTCTGGCAAATATATTTTACAAGGTACATTATTCAAATGTTATTCTAACTATCGTTTTTGAAAATGCTTTCTTAATAAATCTACGTTATAAAGGAAACCGACATGCTTTTCCCAGACCCAACAGTTTGACCTATAGTAGGTACGTAGGCACGTTAATAATGTCAGTCAGTTTCTCCATTAGGTATATAGACATAGAGGTATGTAGTTAATTTTATAGTCAACATAAATAAAGATTTGTAAAAGGGTAAAGGTATACGAGAGGCATAAAAGTAAGCCGACTGATTCTATAAAGCCAAGCAGTCAATCGTTAAAATAGGCTAATAGAATATTTTTGCACGTAAAGTAAAATATTCCGTTTTCTCGAAGCGTAAACCTTTTTAGAAGTGAATAAGGTGTTCAACAGATGAGGTTAAGGGTATTATGCGATGTATAAGTCCCGCAAATTTCTAATGCGCTTGGCCGCCATTTTAGTGACGTCAGCACTAACCTTAAGTTCGAGCTGATGGTATATTTTTATTTCGGCTGTCGTTAAAATGACCTAATTTCGATGTTAATGAGACTTGGTTCCAGAGCAATAGCAATTTACGGGACTTATAGGTACCTACTGTCGAATTTTTCTGTTTTGCTTTGTTTTGCCGGAATAAGAAGATGACTAGGTCCTCAACTAGCCTGTGATAGTCGCGTCAAAATCTGTTCAGCCGTTTCAAAGATATTTTGGTCGCACAAACAGACAGACAGCTAAAATTACAAAAAAATACTGATTGAATATATAAATAATCTTTTATTTGGGACCATAGCGCACAGTTTACAGTTATACAAAACACAACAAACAAAACAAAGGGGTTGTTTTCTTTTGATTGGTGGTTGGGTTTTGAGATAGTATCAAAAAACTTATAAAAGCTTATCAAAGCCAGTTTTCATATACAAGCACAGACAGAAATTTCAATTTTATGATTGTTTTATGTGTTTGATAAGTATATAACATTTTGGGAAATTGTTTTAGAAAGCAATCTGATAGCTTCCTCGTGTGGAGTATGGACTTAGACCATTTCCTAGTACCTAAGATAACGTAAATAACAAAGATAAGATAGATATAATAATATACGTAAGGTCATTTTGGTAGCCCCTTAGATATGTATGGAGTGAGATAACGATGAACTTGTAAGGGTCGATGATTTTGATGACTTTATAAGTTGAAAATGTTCATTCGATAGGCGTTTTGCTTATTTCTCTCCTACCTTTCCTTATATTTACTACGATCAGTATTTCAATGAAGATATATTTTATTATTAGGTAAAAGTTTAGTTCCAACTGTTTTCTTTTATCTTTGATATTTTATTGGAGTTTTTTGTTTTAGTTGGACAATGGTTTTGTCTTTGTTTTTGAGTTAACTATCCGTGCACGATATTAAATGTTAGCTCTTCGTTAGCTCAAAGACAAGACAATAAAGTTTTTAATAATTGTGCTCAATTACGAAGTAACCTTTACAACTAATTTTCTTTCGCAATTAATTAACGTAACGAGCATTCTGTGGTGCACAAAAGTGCGTCAACTATGACACATTTTTTTTAAATTGAACCACAAAACTCATAATAATACATATGTATTAAGAGGTAAAGTTTTGCAAGCGTACAGTAGTATGTACAGTTTTTCGTGAAAAACAGGTAGATAAATATGTATTAAATAACCAATAGGTACTTTTCTTACAGACGTTATTATATTTTATGCTACACATATGTAATTATTATGACGTACGTTTAATGATAACTGAATGTTGATTGTAACTTTTCTCAGATTTAGGTAAGTATAAGATTTTATTCAATCTGAGAACTTTGTTGTGGTTAAATAAATCAGTCTTCTTTTCAAAAATGAGAAATTGCTTCGAAATAGCTTTGAAATAAAATAAGTAATTTGTTACTGTAGGTATAGTCACGAAAAAGACTTATAAATCAAAAGACTCACAATATTGTTATTGCTTATTGCAGTAAATTCTTCGGCGGACGGCGTTTTATAGATGGTCTACTGGATTTAAATGACACTAAATTGGTTCCTTACAACTTTTGAACTTAAACTTAAACTTCAAGTAGTAAGAATCATCACCTGTATGATAAATATAAAAAGTCCTGACTGACTGACTTATATATATACTTATATCAACGCACAGCCTAAACCGTTTGTCCTAGACACATAAAATTTGCAGGGTCAAGCTAGCAAGGTTGCTGTCAAGGTATCCAATAAGGAATGATGTTTTGAAATTCCACCCCTAAGTGGGTTAAATGGAGGTTTGAAATTTATGTAGTGCACGCGTTCGAAGTCGCGAGCATAGGCTCGTTTTGTAAGTTGAGATTCCAAACGCATTAGTTTGGAATACTCTTCCGAGATAAGTGTACTGTTTTCTATCAATTTTGACTAATTTGGATGCGCCCTAAAAGTCAAATTATGTTTAAATTTCCGACTAGCAAGGCAAAGCATAGCAGGCAAGTAGTATTTGACGCTTGATATGGTCCATTGTATGCTCTTATTCCTTATTTTTGAAATCATAAAAGTTAAAATGTATAAAAGATCCTATTATCTCTGGATTTCAGGAAAATACTACGAATAAAAATTACTAGGAAAATATTAAACATCACACGCGTTGCCAAAAATATCAGTAATCGTTACTTGGGTGTTCTAAGCACGTCCCTTTGTTACGATATTTCACTGGGACAATTTCTATATTGAATTTTAGCTTCTATATAGGTATACTTATTTAAATGTTCTTATTTATTTATTTTCTTAGAATACGTTACAAAGTCTGTATTCTTCTTGAAACCGGATATCTATCTTGCTGTTGCCACAATAGTATCTTTACTATCTTGTTAAGTTCTTTGACTTTTTCTATTTTTATTCCATACGCGAAGAGTGCTAATGGGACCCTATTACCAAGCCTCCCTTGTCCGTCTGTCCGTCTATCTTTCAGCAGCCTGTACCTACTCGTGAACCGTAATTGATAGATTGTTGAAATTTTCACGGAACGTGTACTTTTATTGCCGCTATAACAAAAAATAATAAAAATTTCAAAATGGCCGCCATGAAAATTTAAAAAATTATAAAGTGTTATTTCTTGTACGATGGCAGTGAACCCCTCGTGTGCTAGTCCGACTCGCACTTATCCGGTTTTATTATGTACTAGCGATCCGCCCCGGCTTCGCATGGGTCCAATGTAGACTAATGTGGTGTCAGTGAGGAGTGATTCTTCCGATATTTTGTTCAAATATCGTCATATTTCAGCAAATTAACACAAACCAATATTAAACTATACCTATAAACCTTTCTCTTGAACCACTCTATCTATTGGTGAAAGCCGCATTAAAATCCGTTGCGTAATTTAAAAGATCTACGCGTTCATACATACAGACAGCGGGAAGCGACTTTATTTTATACTATGTAATGATATCAAGAACTGTGTAGTTCTGTGGGTAGGTACTCAGTGTGGGTATTTCTCCACTTATTAATTCCTTGAATTGTATGACCAAAGAGTTCAGTCAGACTGCGTGACTGTGTACAGCTGTTGCCTGTTATCTTTTGTTGATACTTCAAAAACTACGTCATTTGGAACGATTACATGCGGGAAGTAGCATCACGAAAATGTTCTTCAAATAGTGACTTATGCTTTTGATAATAATAAGTACTTATATTCCAGGTAAACAAGTGCGTCACAATAATACGAATATTGATTTGTACGTAAGTAGTATATACGTAATTTAAACATGTAGTAGGGAGACTACGCAAAATTATCTATTATTAGATCTTATTCCGCAGACTGGGTGTCGACAGCTATAGGCCAATTCTAAGTTTATGATCTACTTTATATCTAGGTACTATTTAGATAAAGTCTAGGATCCATGTATATATAAATTTACACATCGTTTCTAGTGGTTTATACCTACATTTTTTTAATTTTTTTTAATAATATATTTATAGATTAAAGTATGTTACCTAGTTTTCAGAAAATTAACAAATGTTTCTACAGCACGTGTACAGTGAACTATGTAAATAAACTAGACAAATATTTCTGTAGGAATGTAGCAAAATTATTTGCATTACTATCCACAGTTCTTTATTAGATAGCTAAATCAAACTAAATTATGAATTGCAAACAATGAAAATGGTGACCGATCAATTGACAAAAAACAAATGACAAAGTTTCATTTCCCAAACAAATTTTGGCAAAATTATGAATCGTTTTATGATCGGTATAAAACTTATGTTTCTACAAATAATTCATTTGATAAAACAAATTACCAGACAAATTGTTATTTCATAAAATATCATTTGACAAACAATTGATTTCTTTAATCGTGTTAATTAGTAAAACAACATATCGCACTTTTTTTTTGATAAAATGAATTGTTTAATAAAATGAACTGTTTGATAAATACTTTAAGAATTCACCAAATCTTTTATATTATGTCGACCGGGCCGACGGAAGAGACCGCTTGCTATAATGGGGGGTCTCTTTCCACCCAGAAAAAAGGAGCCCCTCCTCCGCTCCGTCGACGGGCCCCGGTCGACGAGAAGAGACCACCACTATGGTGGGGGGTCTCTCTCATCCCCCCCGCTTCCACCATCAAGAGCGAGCGAAGCGAGCTCGGGACTTGGGGCACTCCGACTCGGAACGGTTAGGTTAGAAGGGGATGGCGGGGTCTGTAAGACCCCGCCATCCCCTTCGTGGGTTATTTCTTTTTTTACCACCCAGAAAAAAGGAGCCCCATGATATTATTGCTGCGTTGCATAGGGGTTTGCATATGTATGCAGACTTTTTGTGTTTTTTGTTAATTAGTTATTTTATCAAATAATAAATTTATCATCTATTATTTTGTAAAATCGCGAATTTGAAAAACAAATTATTTGGTGAAATAATAAATTTTTAAATGATATTTTTACATTCAGCAAATTTGGAAAGTTTAACATTTGTGAATAGAATATTTGTCAAATGATCTTTTGTAAAATGATATGTTTGCGGTATACGCCGTTTGTGATTTGATTAGTTTTTCAAAAGTTTTTGGTGAACTGATAATTTGTCATACGTTTTTTGTCATTCATTAGTGAACCAATGAAAATAAATTGACTTCTTAGTTAAGAAACACTTTAAAAAGTGTTAAATATATTACAGAAAGTAAGTAGTGTGTAATTTTGTAATAGCCTATTTCTCATTGCATTTAGTAGGTACAAACTTTTCAAACAAAATTCTCCTATATTTTCATTCATATACAACGTCTTCCTGAACCAGAAACACAGTAGTTTTGTATGAGCAAGTAAGTGGGTAAATACTTAATACCTTTTGGTTTAGCTATCGGTTATTACCGTTTCCCATATTTATTATTTTACTTATACTTATAGTTTGTACTGTGGCAACCGCCACACTAGATGATGCCCGCGACTTCGTCCGCGTGGATTTATGTTTTTGAAAATCCCGTGGGAACTCTTTAATTTTCCAGGATATAAAGTAGCATATGTCCTTCCCCGGGATGTAAGCTAGCTCTGTACCAAATTTCATCGAAATCGGTTAAACTATTGGGCCGTGAAAAGCTAGCAGACAGATAGACAGACAGACAGACACACTATCGCATTTATAATATTAGTATGGATTTGTCATTTACCACATTTATCGCTCATAATGAGGAAAATGCCATTGCTTATAGCTTCTCTTGAGTAGGTAATATGCAGACAAAGTAACCTTACGCTACATATAAGTAAAAATAACTTGTTGGGTTTATACAACAAACCTATAATATAGACTGGACGTACCTACCTAATATTTTTGTAACAAACTGAATCTAAATAAGTAAGTATTCATACTTGCATGTGGTGATATTAAAAAACATGTAAAGTTATATACTACTAGCTTATGCTCGCGACTTCGTTCACGTGGATTTAAGTTTTCCATAAAACCCGTGAGAACTCCTTGCTTTTCTAGGTTAATAAATAGCCTTTGTCCGTTTTCGGGATGTAAGCTAACTCTGAACCCTTCTCTGTATCCCGGGAAATCAAAGATCGCCAAATCCACGCCAACGAAGTCGCGGGCATCACCTAGTTTATAATATTAAAGTATGGCACGGCTACGGTGTATCACTTACCTTTTCATAGCGAGCTAACGCGACGATGGTGATAATGTTTCCAGGAATGCCGATCAGCATGAAGATTCCGCAGCAGGCTGTCGCGAACTTCAGCAGCCCGTCCGGGTATCCTTTGAACAGCTCGATCGCTGCCAAATCAGCGTCAGAGAGCGCCGTCACAACACTACTGTTCATCAAAACATTTGGAATGGATTCCATTTCTGAACTGAAAACTGCACTCCGCACGTCATACATACACAGTTATTCCACTACAAATGAATGTTTATAACAAACATCATTGCGGTGAATCTTTTTCCTAGAATCGGTTCCCGTAATGACTCAGTTTTGGATATTCAACGGGTTACGCCTGACAATGGCATTACTTTAATTCATTGAAGGTTTAGAAACAATAATCGAGGATTCGCTAATAACGGCAAAATGTTTGCTTATTTTATTCGTAGTAAGATTATAATATTTTTGTATATAAGAATTAATGTAACGGTAATTACAACATTATTATCATGAGAAGGAAAACATCTTCAGGAATGTGGTAAACATTTAACATAGTACATAGCTACTGAGTTACAATTAACAGATAAAAGTATTTCGATGATAGAAATGTTGTAGATTCATTTTAAAGTTCGTTCACTCACACGTAGACACGTAGAGCTGCCATAAAATACAAAGTTACTATTATGTAGGTATGTAATATGTATATAACAATTTCGTTATCAATGTCATGATAAATTATTACGAAACGATGTTCTATTACGCGTACTTATAATCGCCTACTTGGTAAAGTTTAGTAAACGTCAACTAACAATTACATAATATTATCAATTATCTCTTCGTTACTTATTAATTTACTTAACTCTCGCATCTATAGCACAATCACGGACGGCTCGCGATTATTTCGTATTTTATGTACAAAACATAGACATTCATGCATATAAATACTCTCATACTAATGACTAATTTGTTTAACTAAATAAACTGGTTCAAAGTTCGGTTATCATAACCTTTGTTCGATAACGCGTTTATGAAAAACTTCACTTTTTAATTGTCTCACTGTATTCATAGACTGTTAGTTACGGCGGGCGTTTTTCGGATACGCCGTCGCCGGGCGAACGTCACGCCCTCCGACGGCACATTAGGAGATTCTTATACGCCTGTCGGTATTCACTCGACATCACCACATAGATAATGGGGTTGATGCATGTCGTTAAATATATTAGAATATATCCCGCGATGTTCAAAGTCGGCTGTGAAGTGAATTCCCTGAATAGCTTGGTCACCGTTATCGGTAGATAGCACACCCAGAACGAAATCATAATAGCCATTATCATCTTCAACAGTTTTCTATCTTTGGGCGTTAATCGCGGGGATCTAGCCGGTGCCGGTGAGCGTCTGAGTGCTACTGCAGCTTGCCGCAGTCTCTTGGTCGTATCGACGCCTAATGGAGTCCTCGGCTTTGCGTCGAGAGCGCACTTGTCGTCGTGTCCATCTAATGTATCGACTCCGGATGACGATGATCGTTCAGGGCCAGGAGTAGGTGGACAGTGTAGCGTAGGCGGAACTAGGAGGGCCTTTCGAGGAGGTGCAATATGATTATGGTAACCATTTTCAGGTCCCGGAGACCGTTCTAGCGCTGTAGACGCGGAACCAAGTGCCGAGTCCTCCAAGCCAGGTCTAGGTCTCTCGCGACCTGGGGCGCGTGATCGCCGAGCAGCTTCTCTCACTATGCAAAAGATGCGAGCATAACATATCACTATAGCTAGACATGGCAACATGAATGCTCCAACAAATAAAAATTCCTTCGGGGATCGGTTGTTGCGGTCAGGCAATATCGAACACGATCCTATTGAAGGATCTAAACCGAAGCGGCCCCATTTCTCAAGCCACGTGGCGATAAGTGCTCCAAATGAGAATGCCCATGTGCTGGCGACCATTACACCCAAATATTGCCTTTTGTAGAGCCTGCAATGCAAAATAGTTCGTAAATTACAAGGAGAAGCTAAACTACAGTTTTTTATTTCTGTCATATCTCTTCCAATTTGGCACGTTCTATCTTAGATCGAAATTTTTACTTTACTAACATTTTTAAATCTGTGATTTTAAATCGGCGTGGTAGATATTTTTTGTGAGTTCAGTCTTTTATATTTTCATACTAGATATAATGCCCGCGACTTCGCACGCGTGGATTTAGGTTTTTCAATTCCGTGGGAACTCCTTGCTTTTCTAGGAATCTAAGCCTTTGTCCGTCCCTGGGATGTAAGCTAACTATGTACCCATCAAAATCGAATAAACTGTTGGGTTAAAATCTAGCAGACAGACAGACATTCACACAGACATTGATATTATAGTATTAATATGGATAGGTACTCTTTCCATCATACTATTAAATTTAATAAGTACCTACCAAAAGTAAAGTTGCAAGCGACTCACCTGGGATAAAGCCTCGGGTGTGAGATCATGACGTATCTGTTAATAGTGATAGCCAGTATAGTAAATAGAGATACTGCCACTAGGGCATATCTGGCCAACGGAAACATTCTGCAAAGAGTGCGCCCGTGGACCCAAGAGCGTTGCCAGAAGGTTGAAGCAGCTAGCGGTAGGTTGAAGCAGCAGAACAGAAGGTCCGAGCAGGAGAGGTTCATGATGAACACGGCCGTTGCATTGCGAACCTGAAATTACATAACAATATATCAATCGCTCTCTGGCACTACTCATAAATTGATATTTTTTTTAAGTACATAGGTATAGGCTTGCGTTTGACTGCAATCACAACAAGCATGGTGATGATGACATAAAGTATAAAGCCATATTAAATAGGTATATCATATTCATCCTGGCCCAGTCCAACATGTTTGGCAAATGCCGGCCAACACTGCCCATTGGTATACATGATCCATCGATCGTCAAAGTTAGTTGATTTGTATGCGGAAGGATCTGGGATTATTATCCCGTAAAAACCCAAAAGTGATTTCGAGGAAAACCAAAATGCACATAATACCTAACTTCTTGGCAAACGCACATTGAAACTACTGAATGGGTATTAACGAAATTTGGCATAAATTTTACAAAAGGAGGCCAATAATTATCTTTCGGGATGTGAAAAGAATTTTTTTTGTGGATGTTACTCCACGAATAACACATTTATATTTGTCTATGATAAAATAGACTCCCCGTACGAGATCGGAGCAGATCAACTAGTTCATAATAATTGCATAATAAACGTCGATATTCATTTAAGATAAACTAACGATCCTCTCTTATCATGTATCCTCGTAAATTTAACCATTCATTAAGGCTAGCTTCACAGTAAATAACTACCCTTCATATTTTATCGCAGACTTAACAATGTTAGGAAGCTCCAGCAGCTTGAATAAATTAAATTTTATTTTATTATATAAAATATAATTTAATTATATTTTATATAATAAAATTTTTATTCCTTTAGAGGTTGAATGTTTAAAAATCCGCTCAAAGCGGATGTTTACGCCATACTTAATAACTATCTGAACGCCAAATTTTAGCCTGATCCGTTCAGCAGTTTGAGCTGTGCTTAGATCAATCAGTCAGTCACCTTTTCCTTTAATACTTATAATATTTAGACTAGAATCTAGATGAATCGTATAGATTTAGGTTTTATAAAAATCCTGTGGGAACTCTCTGTCCGTATCTAGGATGCAAGCAGTCTTTGTACCAAATAGATGATGCCCGCGACTTGTACGAACCTTCCGTACAACAGGACATCCCGTCATGTCCAACCCTGGGTTTCAAGCCAGACAGACGCACTTTTGCATTTATATTAGTATCCAGGATTATCGTAATGTTTTTTTGGATAATTTGCGTTGGGTTCCCAGATTCTTCCATGTACAATTCGACTAAAAATACTACGGGATTTCGACTCTTAGATTTAACGGTTATTGTCAGATGAGTCTGATAATAATCTTTTGATAACCGAGCGCTAAATGTACCTAAGTACTCTGAGACACGAAGGAATGAAAGGGCCAAATTCGGCCTTCTAAACTCAACGGGCCAATATTGAATAACTAGCGCAATTAGCTCCGTACTTATTTTATATCGCACTAGTTGATGCCCGCGACTTCGTACGCCTGGGTTTAGGTTTTTAAAAATCCCGTGGGAACTCTTTGATTTTCCGGGATAAAAAGTAGCCTATGTCCCTTTCTAGGTCTTAAACTATACGCATGCAAAAAATTACGTGGATCCGTTGCTCCGTTGTGACGTGGTTGAAAGACAAACCAACAAACAAACACACACATTTCACATTCACATTTATAATAGGGGTAGTGATAAAGGCCGCACGTCTCCCAGACGTCAATATGTTTACATAATAATCTGGTAAAACCATGTATAAGCATTGCTGGTAAACTGCGGTCTCTGATAGTAGTTCTTACTCTAGCTAAATCACAGTAAGTTACTCATATCAACGTAAGAAGTTCGTGCGTAGGAGACCCTACGAATACAATGAACACTGACCTACGCTAAAGGAAAGATAAATGTCGACGCCCTAGAGATGATTACATACGTCTAGTTAGTGCGCCTAACAACATAGATTTGACGGTGGACATTAAACATTTGATAGCTTTTGGTTAGTTCTACGTACGAATAGTAAGTATAGTACGCGACATGTTGAGATAGCAATGGGTGTATGAGGCGGGGGAACGCCCCACACACCCACACGTCACCCATGCTCGCCCGCACCGGGTTAGCGCGGGGACTGTGTGGGTGTGCGAGACCTTCCCTTCCCGATTGCAATCTCGACCTGTCGTGTACTATACCTACTCAAAGTCAAAACATTTATGCAAATTGGGTAGGTACTATAGTACACTTTCTGATGTACTATAGTAGGTACATTACACAACAATCGATTGCGAAATAGGTAAACGTTTTAAGTTATAGCTGCAGAAGGCGTAAGAATTTTTTTGCACATTAAGAATGAACGAAACATTAAAACTGCTCAGTTTTGTTCGCTTTGAATTCAATATACGGAGTGAAAATGATACCTACTTCATTTTATTTTGAAAGATATCAGATAGCTTTTTATTTACCTGAAATCGAGCGAGTTTGAAAAGTTATTGTAGGTACTCTCTCTGAATTGCGTGGCAATAAATTTTATATGAGTTCTGTAAAACTAATGGTTAGGCAGACAAGAGGGTGGAAACGACCCAAAAACGAATGTATGAATATTAAAAAAGTATCAGAACTCCGACTGAATGTACTGATTATAATGTATTAGTGTGATTATGTTAATAACTGGCTCCCTATTAGGCATCGACGTAATCTGCATGTTCTTTCTATCCTATTTGCCACACTTTTCCATCCCTGGTCACCACCCTACCTTAAAGATCAGTTTAAATTTTTTAGCTCCTTCGAACATGATCGCGGCCTGCGTTCCTGTTTCGATTTCAAGCTTATAACGACCAAACATAATACGCATGGCTACGCGGAATCATTTACTGTAAAAGCAGCTTCGCTGTGGAATGCACTTCCGGTCGAAATAAGACGCTCCAAATCGCTGGCAATCTTTAAAAACCGTGTCAAGAAACACTATCTATCACTGTAGATTATCTGCCATAACTATATGTACAGTTAGCTATGTAGTATGTATTATTTATTTAATTGTACTATATTGATTTTATATAGTATTTATATACATGTATATTGTATATATTATATTTTATAGTATGTACCTATTAGAGTGTATGTGTTTATATATACCTATATATATTATATTTATAGCTACATTGCGACTCCCCGTCTTACAGTTCTATAAGATCACTTTAGTGATAAGGTCGCCCTTTGTTTTTTAAGTGTATCCTGTATTCTTACACTCTGTAAATCTATTAACAATAAAGTTATTTTAAATTAAATTAAATTAAATATCCTAGTGGTAAAGAGTCAGCTTTCTTTTCGGGGGGTCGACGGGCTGCAGTTCGATCCCGGACATGCACCTCTAACTTTTCGGAGTAAGTTTAACTGATAAAACTTGCATGACTGAGAATTCTCTATAATCTTCTCCATTTTCACCATTTTGGTACGGAACCCTAAAAACGAGGGTTTTAGAAAAAAATTGCCGTCCTTGACCACAAGCATAGCTGGAGAGTATTTTGTTTCGGAGCATTTTTTGAACTTGATTATAAGCCGTTCAGCCGCTAATGTCGAGCATGTATGAAAATGTATGCAAATTATACATTTGCGAGCTTAAACATGAATAATATGCCTATTAAAATAAGCCCAATTCAATAGGAAGTTACACAGAGTATAGTAGCTAGTCGGTATACATATAATACTGTTTAATGTATTCCTCGTGTTATCTGCGTGATAACAAATATTTTTCTGTCTTTTTGTCGGCTTGACCGCGTTATCTTGTGTGTAATGGGCAAACATTAAATTTAATTTTATCTTATTTGGTTTGTCTTAACTGTTTAGTTTGATATATGATTTATGGTGGCGACTTAATTATGAACATTAGTTTCGAGAATAGTTTATTTTTTCTAATTACGCACAAAAGGCACGCACAAAATAATCTTCCTTGTAGAATGTAGATATAATTCTGCTAGAAGACTGAAGTGCTGAACCGATCTTGACGAAATTTGACATAGAGATAGCTTGTATCTTGGGGAATGGACATAGGATTCTTTTTATCCCTGAAAATCAAAAACCTGAACCCACGTGAGTGAAGTCGCGGGCAACAATCAATTACGTTTCTAAGACATAATATATTTTTTTGCAAGATAGGCTTGCGCTGACTACAATCATGCCTAACAAAAAGCAATAATCAGGTCTAGGCTGGAGCGGAGAAATGAAGTAAAAGTAAGCACATACCTTTTTACACCTCGCTAGAGCAATAATCGTGATCAAATTCCCAGGAATGCCGACCAGCATAAACAGCACGCAGCACACTGAAGCGAATCGCAGCAGTCCTTCAGGATAGTCCTTGAACAACTCCACGGCTGCCAGCTCCTCATCCGTGCTGTACGCGTCCAACCCGACACTCCAGTTCTGTTCTACATCACTGGCCAATGTGCTCTTGGCTATACTCGGTAGCAAATCACCCATTGTAACAGATCACACATTATTTTATCACTGAACTGTTCATTGTTCTAGCCACGTCTCTCCGTTGCGAGTGTTTCTTTATCAACGGTCATAGCATTAGGTCGGGATGCGAGCGGGCTTGGTCCACGACTGATAACTGCACCAGGAGGCGGTCTGTACGAAGATTTGATAAGGCATTCTGGCGTCGGGTCACGGATGCTCAGGAAGTGCCTATCGGATCGCCGTCGTCGCTTTACTCCCTGCAGATAAAATTACTTTGTTTTACTAATTGCGATAAGACAAAATAATATTGGTTGTAATAGTGGGACAGTTTGATGATAACATATAAGATAATGTATAACTACTACTGAAATGGACATGATATACACGCTGGAAATGGTGTGCCATACAAAATGTCAGTTATTTTTGTGCCGATTCGAATTATACCTACTCGTGCCGGAAATTAAAATAACTCTTGACCCTATGTTGACAGATGTTTTATCGCTAATACAAATTTTAGCCCGATCCGTCCAGTAGTTTGAGCTGTGCGTTGATAGATCAGTCAGTCAGTCAGCTTTTGCTTTTATATGTATAATTAGATTATGCTCACTGTTGCTATCAGCGCCAAAATGTGAAAATCTAGTTGCTTCGAAAGATCAGCCGTTACCAATCCAGCGTAACTTTTTTTAATGGTCTGTTCAAGTAGTGCTAGCAAGTGCCAGCGAGAGGTCCCAGGGTCGATTCTCTTTAATTTTTTTATATGGATTGCATTTATGTCTGTGGGAGGTTTTGGTTATTGCACCTCAATTTTATTAATCATCCAAAAAAAATTGGAATTTAGGTGAGCTTGATAGATCCACAAGCCCGAACTCTAGTTTATATAGCTACCTTTTCAAATTGCTGTGTTCATTTTTAAACTAGGTACGTGAACGTGTAGGTACTACCTATCAGATATTATAATCCAGATCGTGCTCAAGCGTTAATCTCCATCAGAACAGATGCAGTGGGTAGTTTAAATAAACGGTTATTGATGAAGTTCAGGGGATATAAATCATGGGATACCTAAGTACTTTTTTGCAATACAATTTTGGAATTCGAATTTGGAAATAGAAATATAAAGATTTTTGGGGTAGGTAGGTACTTACCCGAAGGGTACTAACGTGACCCTAATATTACTAAGCCTCCGCTGTTCGTCCGTCGCGTCGGTCCGTCTGTTTATCTGTCAGCGGGCTGTATCTCGTGAATCGTAATAAGTAGGGAGTTAAAATTTTCATAGAACATGTATTTCAACTGTCGCTATAAAAACAAATAATAAAAATTTCCCAATAGCTGCCATGAAAATTAACAAAAACATACAAAAAATAACACTTTTTTAATTTTCCGTTACACGAATTTACAGATAACGTACCTAATGGAGATAAAGTCTAACGGCGATTACGCACTGCACTTCTGTCATCAGAGTTCTATCCGTCATCTGTGAGAATACCAGCCAGAAAAAAGAGAATAATAAATGTCGTAGATACGTATACGACATATTATGTCATATGCGTCGTATCAATACGTTCCTTTTTGTTTTGTATGGGACAAAACAAAAATAACGTATTTTCACGGACTCGTATCGGATGAGTGGGTAACCGCCGTTACACCAAGAGATAACGTGTCGCTTCATGTGCCAATGTGCACTGAGCTTCAGTAATAATATTTAGAAAATGACAGTCATAGGTGGATAGCTTCAATGCGACTGCGATAACCGCCTCAGAGTTCTACACTTGAAATCAATATAGCTCCTGAGTGTACTTTCGTAGCCTCAATCTTGCAAGAAGCACCGATTCCCACCCCGAGGCAGAGGGAACATTCTCTAATATTCGCCAATATGCTTCAGAAATAATATTTAGAAGATGGCAGCGTTATCGGTGACGTTGATAAATTGCCTGTCAATTTCCGGTTGGCTGTTCTGAAATATATTATTTTGAACTTTTACACAATTTATGTACAATAAATTGTGTAAAATCCTCAATCTTGCAAGAAGCACGAATTCCCACCCCGAGGCAGAGGGAACATTCTCTAATATTCGCCAATATGCTTCAGAAATAATATTTAGAAGATGGCAGCGTTATCGGTGACGTTGATAAATTGCCTGTCAATTTCCGGTTGGCTGTTCTGAAATATATTATTTTGAACTTTTACACAATTTATTGTACAGTCAGCAACATAGCTAGGTATGCACCTGTCCATAGTCGTTTGTACTGACGGGTGCAAAGTGGGTGCAAACCTGCTTTGTTGCTGACCCTACTAATATCTAAGTTTAAAAAAGTTTTCTGCCACGTGTCGCTTATGCCACGCGTTTTGTGCGCCGTCTTAAGTTAAGTGAATTGTAAGAGCGTGAATTGAGTTAAAGTTCAGGTGAATAAAGTTATCTTGGAAAGTCCGTAGAGGGTGTGACATTAAGCGTTAAAGTAAGATAAATGAAGTGCTGAGCTCAGGGATAATTAAGTTGAAACCGATAGTTCGTGTTCCCAACTCAAAAGTTATGAAGGAAACTTTTCAGCTGGGATGTTATTAAGGTTGCAATAATGAGACTTCATAATTGCGACTAATATTTTATAGTTCGTATAGTTTAGTTTTAACGTCCTTTGCAGCTTTCATCCTTGCCGTACACATAAACATCGGTTGAGTGAGGAATACTCATGGAACAAATTATTAGCAAATAATTGCTGTCGGATGAGTAAGGAATACAAATCAGTTGAGCTAAGAAAAAAAATGCTTGGGATGAGACATCATAGGATGAAAACGGCATAACCCGGCAAAAGCTAGTAATATATACTTTACATTTTAAAAGTTAGCACGATACTAACTAAATTGGTAACATCACTTTCATAGCAAAATACTTGTATTAAGTTAATTATACATTTACCTATTTACAATTTTCCTTATCATATTAATATTGCATTAAAATGAGTTTAAAGGTGAACTCTAGAAGGACAATAGGTATATTGCAAAACCTACAGAACTACAGAATATCTGATAAATACAACGTACCAACAGCAAAATAAGGTCAAGCTTTCAAAGCGAATTTAAAGTTTAATAAAGCACTCTTGAGGTTAACTTACTGGTCGGTCGGACGCACATTTCCAAGCCTCGTAATTGAAGTGTAAAGTGTTTCAGTGGGGATGATTAAAACGTAGGTTTAAATCAGGAAATTACAGTTCTGTGGTAACGTAGAGGTAGCGTAGAGGACGTGACAACCTGACAGGTGAATACCTAGGTATATAGTGACTGCACTGTGAGTGGAGCTTATTTAGAATCCCACTCTTATTCAATTCAATTCTTTATTTTTGCATAAATGTGGGTAGCGTTGCCAGGCGTCCGGATGAAGCCGGACACAGTCAGGCTTTTTGGTTGCCTGAGCGGCCAAATTAGGCGGTGTCTGGCCTATCCGGCTTTTGTTAGGCTTTTTAAATTTGACCGCTGTTTACATTTTTCAACAACAGCAAGTAAAGAATGATAATAATTAAAATAGGACTGGTTCATTGAATTTTATTGTTCTTTCATTAGAATTTAAGTCGATTTTATGGTAAATGACCAAAAAGCCCTCTTTTTCTTTGTTGTGTAAAAAAATCGTGTTATTTAGGTACTAAAAGTTAAGGTTGTCCGGCTTTATAGAATAGAATAGAATAGAATAATGTTTATTCGAGGTATATAGGTGGTACATGGTGTAGGCAATATCGTCCTGTACAGCAGTGCAACACCTCGAACAGGTAGGCCACTCAGCTTGTGTTGAGACGTCGGGTTCCTCAGACACAAACCTCTAGAGCAAATATCTGAGGTACCAACGCTGATTTTCAGTGATTTTACTGGCTGGTCTGTCCTGCTTTTCGGTTTTAAGACCTGGCAACTCTAAATGTGGGTATATATAGTACCAGATAGCCATAGGTCGAAATGTGGATATAGTCAATACCCCACATTTGTGCAAATATGTAGGTATAATTTGTATACTTACAATTAATAGCCGTATTATAGCGTGCAAAAACCAAATGAATATACACTACGTTAGTTTTTGTAGGTATAGGACGCAAAAACCGAAACTCGTGTCGAATATTTTTAACTAAACAATGTACCTATACCTACACAAAATTTCAAAAATATTTAATGAAAATTTATGAAGTTTTTTGTTTTTTATTCAGATACAAGTTAGCCCTTGACTGCAATCCCACGTGGTATGTGATGATGCAATCTAAGAGGGAAGCGGGCTTACCTGGAAGGAGTATATGGCAGTTTTTATTAAACCCATACCCCTTTGGTTTCCACACAGCATCGTGCCGGAACGCTAAATCGCTTGGGGCTTTGTCGATAGGGTGGTAACTAGCTACGGCTAAAGCCTCCCACCAGACCAGACCTGAAATTTTGAAATTATAAAATTCTAAACCCCTGCCACTGCACTAATTAGTCTTGAACTTTGTAGATTTGCATCCAACACAGACGTGATTAGTTTAATTTTATGGTCTGCTTGACTTAGGAGTATGCAGACGAAAGTTTCTAGAGTGCTAACTTTATTAAGTTGCCCATATTAGTTTTTGAGTTTCGTTAGATATTCACAGAATAGAGCAATGCGACCAGAGACGACCAAACTTTTCAACCAGGACGACACCAACACGTCTTTTTTAGGGTACCTACCCGAATACCTGGAGACTGACGTAGGCTACTTTTGTCCCTGAAATTCTCTGTGTGAAAGTCAAAGAGTTCCGACGAGATTTTGAAAAACCTACCACGTAAGTAGTGGCGGGCATCAGCTAGTGATAAGTAAAAGTATCTGAGTAGGTAAGTAAGGACGTAAGCAATAAATTACAATGAGCATAACTCGCTTGGTGGCGGAAAGAGCTAGATAAATTTTTACTGCACTTTCACAATGCAATAAATACTGGGAACTTTTAACTTCACTCTAGGATCGGGATTTAGCGACGGACGTTACGACAGAAAAGTTCCAACATTAACTTTTAATTTACTAAGGTACATTCTTTTCTACTGTTCTGTTGAAAGGTTCACGAAATCATTCTAGAATATTGTTTCAGATTCTATTGTTAGGTTAGTATATATGAAGGCAAAACATCTATCGGTTGCTGATGATGATGATAATGATGAAGCCTGAAGGGGGTACGTACGTATGACTAACCTGCACGACTAACTTCGTATGAGTCAAATTCGTACGAAAACGCAACCAAAGTGTGGTTGGCCTTAGGCTGCTAAAATATGCCATACAAAGCTTACTGATGTACGAAAATAGCTTGATAAAGTATTCTCGTGGGAAGATTTTCCTTAGATAATTCGGACTTACCTAATACTATTATCGAGAAAAATAAGACCTACATCAGCGGGTATAATAAGAAAAAGGAAACGGGGCGAGACAATCAGATGTATAACTGCCACTTTCAATTAAGGGCAAAAAAGGCAGCCTGGGGTGTTAAGTAGACCCTGTCACAACATTATCTTCTTTGTTCATCCCGGGCGCGACCCGATTCCTTTTTGGGTCGTGGTGTTAATGAATTATTGTTTACTATTCAAACGACTTGCTTCGCCGGGTTATGCGATGACGTTCGTTCACGCACTGACGTCAAGATGCTGGCCGAAATCAAGGGTGACGTGTAAGGGTCGGGACAAATCACGGCGGTGCGGCGTGTTGTGTCACGGCACGGCGTTGTCGTCGTGAACTGATCTCCAGCTTGAGCGTCCAGCTTGAGCTTTGTCATGTGTACGGTAAAACATCGAACAAGACCTTGAAAGGTACGAAAAGCTTTAAAAAGATACGTTGCACCGCTTTATCAGATGTTTAATGATAACCGAGAGCAACGCGTGGTTTAATGTGCTCTCCGAGGCAAAACAAAAGCCAAATTAAGAGCTCTAAAGCCGGTCACACATCCAGATAGCGACTTGAGTCAATGTTGCTTAGCAATCGTAATCTATTAATTATTGATATGCGTTGTCACAACTAAGCCACACCGAAGCATATTATGGAATGCGTAAAATATATTTCTACTGACTGCCACTATAATATTAGGTATCTGTCACCTTTGCGTCGGGGGTCGCAACGGAAATTATAATTTGAACGGTGGAGCCGTCTTCGCACCGTCGTTCGTGCGGCATGCAGCGACGAGGCGCCGCACCATTTTGATGTGTCCTAATCCTTATGCATTCGTTTCGTAATTTCCTTTATGGCAAATAAACTTGCAGTACAATTTAGGAACCCTCTGCAATATTTCCTCAAACTCTCACCATCATGTGACTGTTCGAAGGAGCCACAACCACTTCGTGTTATTAGGTACTAATGTTGTTTATATTATGTTGTTATTATATTATACCTGATTTAGGCAACTAGGCCTAGAGTAAAAAAAGTGATCAAATTAATATTGCCTAAATTACTTATTATTTTATTGAAGAGACGTCTTGAAATATTCTTCAAATCCTCTTTGATATCTTAAAAGCTGTGATTTGGTGAGTGGAGTGGTGGAATTAATGCCGGCCTTAGGGACAACTGTTAGATAAGACCATGATAAAATCTTTTCTCGGAGGACAATTCAGAAGGCCAATTACCTAAGTATTGGAGACACGCCTGTAGCCATCTATAGCTATAGCTGTGTCTACAATACGGTGCCTTTGGTTTTAGCAAAGAGTACTCTTTGGTAAAGTAGACGTCTAAAGTAAGTACATCTTTACAGCCGATGTCAATCGCTTAAGCTTGGAGAACTAAGGTCAGACACTAATCACTCTGTATACAAATAAAATCCTTCTAAGCCGGAAAAGTGCAAATAAAGCAAAGGAAGAAGCATAAATATGAAGCTCGGCTATGATACAGAAATACTTATGTTATCGTAATAAAATTATTCAGCAACATGATTCTGGATTAGTATGCTGGTCGGCTTTGAATCCTCTGTGACATTGAATAATTTTGAACAAAAAAATGGTGATTTTCCTGCATAAATATGACCCTTGTGAAAAGTAGGTTTATATACCTACCTTAGGGGTTGTTTCCTCGGATTTGGTCATTTATTTAGTAGAAAAAGAAGGTGTTTGCCTCAGAGTAAAATATTGTAGATAGTGTTCGCCAATATTTTGGCAATAGGGTTACCATGTGAAAAGTAGCCATAGTAGTAGAGCGGTGGTAATCACTTACCATCAGGTGACCCGCCTGCGCATCTGCTCGCTATTTTTATTTAAAAAAAAAGCTCAAACCTACATGTCTAATAATTAACCTAGAGTTTTATAAGTAGCAAAAATATACAAAATGAAGATCTCAGAGAAGTCGTTACAAAACTTTCCAGTAACTCAAGTTATATTTCTAGTAGCATTTATAGTTAGTATTTATTTAATTTAGTTTTAAGGGATTGAGTCTATTGATGCTTTTGTAGAAGTTGAAAAAGTCTATTCAATAAAACTTTTTAATAGAAATGTTAATAGAATAAAATATGTGGATTGAACGAAAAGCCCCCAATGAACTTTATTGAAATAGGTAGGTACATAAAATACACGTATTATATTTTGTTTTCTTTTGATTCAAACAAATGATTTCCTCGAGAGCTTTCGAATTGTGTTTGTGACAATCATTATATTGTTAGTTTTTGTAGCACCGTAGAGAAAATTAGGTTCAACAGGCTTAACGCCCAGCTCAAACCTTGATTAGATCTATAAAGCTGAAATTTTACATAAGAGTTTCCCTTTATAATGTATCCAAGGAACAAGGCCGTATTTTTGAAATTCCCACGGTAGCCAAGCCACGGGCGGTCGCTAGTCTAATATAATAAAGAGGTAAATTTTGTAAGTTTGTTGGTAGGGGGTAATCTCTGGAACCACTGAACCCATGTTGAAAATTCTTTCACCAGTAGAACTCTACATTATTCCTTAGTGGCACAGGCTATATTTTAATTCAAAAAAATTAGAGATGCATTCGAAAATAGTAATAAGCTACCCGTGCGAAGCCGGGGCGGGTCGCTAGTCATTAATAAATAAGATGAACTCGTCCAAAATTCCACATTGGACCCTACCATATGGTATGGTATGGTGAAGTACGTGACCAGCCGGGGCTCGTTCAGGTCTTTGTCTTCAATATTACAAGTAATCACATTTTTAAATGATGTATCGTACCAATGAGATCATGAACCAGGTGTTTAGGATATGTAGGAGGATAATAGACTTTTTCGACGTTGATTGATGTATCTTCGAGCTATTATAACGACAAAAAAAACCGGCCAAGTGCGAGCCAGGCTCGCGCAACGAGGGTTCCGTACCACAGTCGTATTTATTCGACATTTTGCACGATAATTCAAAAATTATGATGCATAAAAATAAATAAAAATCTGTTTTAGAATCCACAGATGAAGACCTTTCATATCTTACCCACTGGATATAGTTATCTTACTTCGAAAAATGAAAATAAAAATTACTAGCTGATGCCCGCGACTTCGTCCGCGTGGGAATAGGCTTCTTAAAAATCCCGTGGGAACTCTGATTTTCCGGGATAAAAATCACGTCAATCCGTTTCACCGTTGTGACGTGATTGACGGACAAACCAGCAAACCAACAAACAAACACACTTTTGCATTTATAATAAGGGTACTGATTAGTTCATGACCACAATTCATTTTTTTTTATGTGATGTAACCACAAATTCTCCGTTTTCAGATTCCCCTAATGTGTGCTATAAGACCTACCTACCTGCCAAATTTCATGATTCTAGGTCAACGGGAAGTACCCTGTAGGTTTCTTGACAGACCGAAAGACAGACAACAAAGTGATCCTATAAGGGTTCCGTTTTTCCTTTTGAGGTACGGAACCCTAAAAATGATGCATTCTCTCGCTTTTATACTCGATGAATAAACTGTTTACTAAATTGTACTTTTATGTACTCCTAATGTTTACAAGATTTTTATAGTCAGCAGCTTCGAATAATGATCTCATCTGTAAGTAGTTAGAGTTGAGTTATCTATGCAGTTTGCGATAAAAAATTCCAACCCAGTTCAGGAATACCAAGCGCTGCGCTGTTCGTTTTTTAAATAGTTGCTAATTTTCATATTGTAGCAAATGGATTTCTAGTATAACTTTGATAAACACTATGTAACTGTACCTACGCCATTATTGACTTTATTAGCTGCTACAAATTGTTCTTTTTTAGTCATAATTTTCGGAGAGCTTAAATTCGATTATGTTGTTTTAATACAACCCATTTCGAATTTAACAAAATTATTTAAAATCGAACTAAGGGAGTACAGGTCGAGATGGCAATCGTGGTATGAGGCGGGGGAATGCCCCGCACACCCGCACAGTGCCCTCGCTCGCTCGCACCGGATGGGTGTGCGGGGCGTTCCCATCCCGATTGCCATCTCGGCCTGTTGCGGACTATACCTACTCGCTGCTTAAGATCTGTACGCACCTGAGCTGCGCTGCGCGTCGCTTCAGTCCGACTGCAGAAAGCGTCACTTCAGGCCGCTCACGGTACCTACCGCACTACAACTGCAGTAGGTACGCGGCAGCTCGCGTCACTTGCGCGTCACTTCTATACCCGATCGCGTACGAACAACAACGTCGCAAGATGAGCGACATTGAAGAGGGAAAGGGTAGAAGCCGACATCCTAGGGGTTGGGAATTTTGAGGATATACTTTTAAGAGCCCGTCATGTGCCAAAAATTAAAACTACGTTATTTATTTTGAGGTCTATCACGCCTATAAGTACATTAAATACTTAACTCGATGCGCGTGTATCTTATCCGAGCGCCGTACGCATTCTGAAGCGACGCGACGCGCCGCTGGGATGTCGCACTAGCGTCGCTGCACCGCGCGTCGCTTCGCTGCGCTTCACAATATTCTCCCAGCCGCGACGCGCGGCAACGCGCGGTGAAGCGCTGTGCAGCGCCGCTCTAGTGCGATATGCGCCATACAAAATGATAGAAATAATATTTTGACGCTCTGTGCCGTGACGTGCAGTGACGCGCAGCGCAGCTTAGGTGCGTGCAGACCTTTATCCTACGAAAACGCCGAGTTCTCATGTTCGATATTCGATTACGCTACTTTCTAGATTTGACTCATTTTACTCGACTGATCTAAATATTGCATTTTGCCGACAGCTTATACATTTGAATAGCGTATACATAAATGAATAAGCACTTACCTTGAGTATTAATATCATGTAAGGAACATTTTCTGAGAGACATTTACACCATTTACTGTAAAAGCTTGATGGAATACCTACTACCTATACGGATTTTCAAACAATTACATATCACTTGCTTTATTAACGCTGACGGAAAACTTCGCGAGGATACCTGAATGTTCTAGACATAATGTTTCTAGGGACGTGTGAAGTCGACAATCCGCACTTGGCCATCGTGGTAGACTATGTCCAAAACCGTGCTCAGTAGTAAGCTGGCGGTGGGTTGTTTATGACGATGATCATTCAAAAATTTAATTGTGTTTTTGTGCACAATAAAATGTACTTAAGTCGTGTTAGTGATGTTTGATGTACAAATACCGAAGTATTCTCAGATATTTATCTTAAGTAGTATTCGCATTTCTGAAATAAATATCAGCCGTTTCTTCAGATTCGATCACGCACTAGTCATGAGGAACTGCTCTACATTTATTCAGACGTATATTTCCGAACTCCACCCTCGGGTGAAGTATATTGGTAATATCAAATATCGTTTCGGAAGCTGTAGCTTTCCCGAAAGTCCCTTAGGGGGAGAAAATGATAGTTTGCTATAAAAGCTCAATGCTTTGATGTCTCTTAATATTTAACTCGCGTGGCGTATGATTACACTAGGGACCATATTATTATTTTGTCAAAATATTAACACAAAAAACAAGCTGAAGCTCATTTCACACTACTGGATATATATAAATAGACATTTGAATGTCTATTTTGATATTTTGATCGGACTATAATGTTGGGACTGTAATGCTGCAACGTACGGCCCTAACTACGTAAATCAGTTCGGTACTCGGGTCGCTCCGTCGTCCCGCACTTACCGCACGATTGTTCTGTGCAGACGGATTCGTCGAACTTCAGTATGTAATAATATCATATCCTTACCTATTTTGTGGTATGGGATTGTAACAGTCCAAACACAATCATTAAAATGTTTTCACGCAGCTTTTATGCAGTGCTAAGAGATAAGAATGGAGAGGACCAAGAAATCAATTATGGAGCAGCTTCGTGTCGTCTCTTGACTACGTATTACCAGAAAATTCTTAATAACCTTGGTCACATTGCCCGACGCCTGCCTAGTAACTTGGACTACCTACCTACCTATAGTAACTTAAACTTAGAGTCGTAAGCAAGGTGGGACGCTAAAGACCAGGCGGCCGATCACCCATGCCACTGGTCTCATCGGGTCAAATCACTCACTGGCCTTCCACTACAGCCACAGTTTTACTTAGCCGAGTACTGATCAGAGTGGAAGGCAACTGTCACCATTGCATTGCACTTGATTGCGGATACGACCTTCTGTCATAAAGCATAAAACCATGTATTAAACTACTAGGAGCCATGTGGATACATAGTCGTTTCGCTTTCTATTTGGTCAAACCTTTACAATTTTTCAATTTCCGCTCATACTTTTGACCACACGAGCATGTCGCGTACTTACATATTATAAGTTTGTAGTGAGTGGGAAGTGGAAAAGACGTGGCGTGGAGACATGACTGTATCCTCTATAGACTTGTACAGTTTGTCAGCGTCTCCACCATGTCGCTTGTGTAGGTATTTACTTTCGCCGCTTGCCACTTTAACGAGCCACAGAGTAAGGATTGTCACTTTATACTGTGATCGAGCCACACAGGCACAGGTGAAGAAAATAGGATAGGGACTCACAAATCTTAAATCAACGTATTTCTAGTTGGTACTTCCTGTTAACCTAGAATCATGGCATGGCAGGTAGGTCGGTCTTATAGCACAAGTAAAGGAAAAAATCCGAAAACCGTGAATTTGTGGTTATAACATTATGTATCACCAAAAAAAAAATGTGATCCCGAAAAAATTAATTTACTAAACCACATTTTTAGATGACGCAGAGATGGCGCAGACCGTCAGGAATCCTATGTGTGCGAGTCCGATTCACATTAGACCCGGTTTGTTTCTTTCTATGATGATAACCTTTTTTTTATTCGATGACAAGTTTGAGCTCCAAAACCATAAAACTGAAAGTCTCAATAGAATTCTGTCCAAAAAATATTTCGTAAAAATAATTGAAACTTATTTTTAGCCAGAATATTTTTCCTTCAGTTTCATAACAGAAACACAGTCTTGTAGAATGTCATATTATATCGACGCAAAGTGGAAAAAATATTTTTGCAGTAATGTAATGTCCTACTTATATTTCCACATTCTACCATTTCATAGCGTTGACACAATTTGTGTCCAGAAACAAAATTCACAAGACAACTCGTGTTGTAGTACTCTTTTAGTACCTACTACATAGATGCTATTGCCTATTGTACTGAAATATATTGCTTATTATGCCTACTAAAATAATGCTGAAATGCTTTAACTAATTTTGAGTTGTCACCAAAAACTACTGAATGTTTCAAAAAAGAATGCTGCGTAGTTGGTACTAAGGTTTTGAGTTCTTCTCTTAGGTAGAATTCGTTTAAGAAAACATTAGTTTTAAAAATATTTACGTTTTTTGTCGATATGTTGCTCGGTGCTTCAAAAATGGCAGGCTATTATCAGGGTAGCTTTTATCAATATATAAGTTTCGTTACGTTAGTATTATTATATATTCTGTGTTTCGTTTGAATAAATGATAGACTTGGGGGAAAAGAGAGTTTTGTGTAGGAAAACTACAATGAAATTCAGCGCAAACACAGTCGTAAGTGAGCAATAATCCCTATTTCATACGAAAGGGCGGGTTAAAGGCCTCAGGCGATTATTCGGATTACGCTATAACATGTAACAAAGCATCGCCGGATGAATGTCCATCTTCTCGTCCCATTGTAGCGAAAGAGCTTCGTCATTTTCGTTCAAAACGAATTTCGCCTGTAACAAGAGATTGTGGACGTATGATTAATTACATAGATTCAGTATGATTGCTATTAAATAATAGGTTGTTTAGAATAAATACGTGCTTTCAATGTGAATTTAGCAAATGGATTTCTGAGTAGCAGAAAGGATAAAGAAATAAATAGCTGTTGATGTTGACACTTGAGAGAAAAATTAATTGCTGAATTGTTCAAATCTTGGTTTTGTGAATTTGAATAGGGTTCCGTATACGAAGGGTACCAACGGGACCCTAATACTAAGACTCCGCTGTCTGTCCGTCCGTTCATCCGTCCATCTGTCTGTTAGCGGACTGTACCTCTTGAATCGTAATAGGTGGAGAGTTGAAATTTGTACACAGAATGTGTATTTCTATTGCCGTTACTATAAGAACAGATACTAAAAATTGCAATATGGAAAAAAATGTGTTATTTCTTGTACGATGGTACAAAACCTTTCGTCCGACTCATACTGGACCGATTTTTCTTTTTGTTCTGCTGGCACATGCTCTGCTAAGTTCACGGGCACAACAAAGAGCTGCCTACACGATGCCGTCTATCTCTATGACGCGTGATTCAGCATCGCACTCTAAAGGAAATGTAGGGGCTCTACAACCTGCCGTACCTACGGTCAAACAGTCTAAGGAGAAATCTACTGAAGTCTAATGTCTGTCTCATTCACTCTAATAAGAGTCTGAGCAAAGTCAAACTACAATCCATAGATCTTAGCCTTGGTGTCAAAAACCAGTGCGGGGTCAGCGTTGAAAGCAAGGATGTATAGTTATGGAATATCACTGAAGGCCTGTTATGTGGGCGTAACTTACGTATTGAAGCAAATATGACAACATAGAGCTGTACACAGCCTCGCATTTAAATGGAAATGAGGGGGTTCCTTTGGAATTTCTTTACATTATAGTGTGTGGTTGTGAGTGAACTACTTAAATATTGAACAGATTAAGAATATTACATACAGAGAGTTGACGAAGCCGTCTAGACAGAGCTATGTGGGGCTAAGGATCGACCCGTACTAGCCTACGAGGTTAGGGACATATGTTGAAGGGTCCCCTCTGTCACGGTAATGTTATAAGCAGTATTCCAACTTCATACAATCGGGCGAAACGCGAGCTATACCTACGCGCCTCGATCTCGCGGTGCGCTCGTGGTGCAGCCAGTCGCGCCTGTGCCGCGGTGACGAACGGACGGTGTTTTGTTTTTTTAATAACTGCGCGATTTTTTCACTAAAAATAAGTTCAAGTACATATTTAATATGACAAGTACATATTTAAACACAAAGTAGGCAAATGACAAGTACATATTTAAACACATAGTAAGGAAATGTAATTAAAATGCCGGAGGCGGGCAGCCCTATCGCATGTTTACGTACCGCGCTGCTGTAGGTATTTATTTCAAAGATACGGCCGAGTTACATTACTGTATAGATATCATTACCGTGCTTTTTTCGTCATTTACCACGACATCAAAGGCGTTGGACTACTGTGTCTCTCTTTATACTGTGGTTATTGTTTGCCGATATTCACCCTTGAGGGAAAAGTTTTGTTTATCATTTTGTCCGTGTTATTTCTAGCTTTGTTGAAATTGGTTCGAAGATTGATCCTACTCCATCGCTGAATGCATAGGCTCGTGAAACTCATGATATTGATCCGCTATATTAATCGTATAGAGAGTAATGTTATTCAAACATCATCATCATCATCATGATCAACCCATCGCCGGCTCACTACAGAGCACGATCTCCTATCAGATTGAGAAGGGTTTTAGCCATAGTCTACCACGCTGGCACATTGTCCGCGATCAATTCTGTATGTTTGTATGGAGATGAAAAATCGCGAGCGCATATTTCCGATATTAACTTAAGAGAAGTTTCTCCCCAGCACTCTCCACACTTAATTCTTATTCGGATTCGAACAAATCAAACTCAATGAAAGTAGAAATATTCCAGAATCCAATAGTTGTATCTGTGGTTTGCCAGATTCCCGCAAAAACATAGTTTTCAAGTTACACACGTTTAAAAAGATTGGTAGGTAAGTATATTGATTCTAAATATGTTGACAGAAATCTGGCAAAACAAAGACAAGGTATTAGTTCCTAGACCGTATCTACAAAATTTAATTGATTGAGGATCTCGTATTGTAGGTACTATCTGTACCATAATATTTGAAGTCGTAGGGTTTCAATACATGTTGCGTTACTGTCAATACCATCGCCATAGAATCTATTCTTCATCGAAAGTCAATACTACGACTATTGCCTCGATATGGTATATATCCGTGACACGCGTAGATCGCGTGATAATATCGACAGTGTAATAACCAATGAAAGCTAATGGTGAAGCAAAGCGTCGAAAAGAAACCTGCATGCCTCAAGTATGTTTTATGCGAAGCCAGTGCGCTTGCGCCAGTATTACCTACTGGCTTGAAAAATAGACAGGCGCTCTTTTCTCTCTAGCGCTGTTAGTCAGCGCTGGCTTAGCTTGAAAAACTGTTTATACAAGTCAGATACCAAGCCAGTGCTGACTGCCAGTGAGACTGGCAACCAGCGATGGCTTCGTGTAAACAATGCTTAAGAGTCCTCTATAATGTATTGAAAGGTGTCTGAAGTCTACCAATCCACACTTGGTAGAGACTTTGGATTTCTCCTCTGTGACACTTGGCCAGCGTGGTGGACTATGACCAAAACACTTCTCATTTTGAGAGGAGACTCGTGGTCACTAGTAAGCCAGCGATAGGTTGGTTCATGAGATACAGCCGGCTGGCAGCCAGTCACGGACGGACAGATGGACAGACAGCGGAACTTATTTAAAACAAACTTTACCTCTTTATAATAATAGGTAATTTTTAGTATAGATTGCATTTGTAAAGAAGTAGGTACCGATTTTTAAGACAATTATTTATTGAGGTATTGTGAAGGAAATTTTGTCGCTGATCGATTTCCTTTCTTCCTTTAATACCCGTGAATTAGATGGCATTGTCAGGTTTCTGAATTTTAGATTACCTGTCAATGACAGCTAGATAAGAGGAAAACATTTGTAGAATCTTATTTTTATTCGATTGAGTTGGAATATTGGAATATTAGATATTTGAGAGATATTTGTCGACATGTTTATATTTAGTTTTTTTTGGCGATATGCTTTGATCTACCCAGCGTCGCGTTGCCAGAACTTACGTGCTTTCTGATAAACAAAATGTGTGGGATAGCGTAATGTTAGTGTGTACGAGCTTGAACCGACGCGAAAGACCAATTTATAGATATCAGCTGCTAAAGGTACAAAATTATGTAAAAACATTACTCAATTTTCTTGAAGTCTGAGAGCTGATTTTTATGTAGGTATGTTTACAGAATATTGTTAGTAATTAATATTAAGTACAGCCAGATAATCTTGCCGGCGGTTATTTTCGCCAGACGCTTTAAAGCTCGCAAAAAATAATAAAAATTAACACCCCTAGACAGCTAGTCTTTAAAAACACTTTTCTGTTATACAGGGTGGCTGGAGGCATTTGACGTATTAAATTCTTATACGAGTGTGCAGTGTGTTATTATTTTTAAAGGGTTTTGTGTTTACTTTTTAGTGACTTTAATAGTCAAGAGCTTTCGAAACATCCTATTGAATTTTTTTCTGTTTCGATCTGACATCCCTTGTAAGTTGTAAATAAGAAAAGGGGTGAGACAAGGTAAACTCATTGAAGAAAATACACAAGTTAATTATCTAGAGGAGCGCAAATTAGAGAAAACTAACACGTATGAGATTAAATCTTATTTCAACTCTCGTATTACAATGTAAATGTATGCTAACTGACATACATTTATCTATATGATAAAATCGAGACTGCCTTTGTTTTAACGTTTTAGTTCTCTACTAAACAGTACCTACTATCGTGAAATACGTGCCTTAAGGTGGCTTTCAAGAAAACAAGTAATGGATACAAGGGTAATTTCGTGAGATCCTTGCATTTAAACAAGAGTTAACTGTTTTACGTTTCGTTTGTGCTACAACAACATTTTAGTAGTATAATAGTATGTAGATTATAGTAAACTTTTTACAGGTCTTGAAGACAACGATATTAAGTAATTGGTATTAATAAAAATTTCACAAATCCTTTGCTCCTAAAATACATTTGAGAGCGTAGTAGGGCCAGTAGTACCCTTATCAATCGATTGATTAAGTTGACAAAAGTAAAGACAAAAGTACGACAAAAGTAAAGTCGGTAACTTCATGGATGACCGACTTTAGAGATTTCAATATGACTGTTACATTATAATTAATACTTATGACTAGCATTCGAGCACATTTCTCAAACCTAAGTGGCGAAATACTCTAGTCGTGCTGTGACAACGGACGGGGCACATAGTTCGAAGAACCGATAGACATTGGGATCTTGGGATAGGTGCTTAAAGAGTGACCTCATAACGGAAAATGCAGCGTTGGCAGATCGCGAGGCAGAGGGAGTAGCTGGATTTAGGCGGCGCAAGACCGTGTCATGTCGAAACCTCTACAAGAGATCTGTGTCTAGCAGTGGACGTCTATCGTTGGCTACGAAAAAATCAACGAAGGTATCCTACGCGGATTTATCTAGGTGTCCACAGTATTATTACGCCAAGAAAACCCTAACCACTAAATTCACTAAATTTTATCCTTACCTACTGTTGGTTGTCATGTCCGCCATATTAGATTTATCATGACGTCACAAGACTGACAATCAGAACGCCAGGATGAAGGCAACGCCACCTCATTTATCAAAATTCAATCAGTAAATTTGCAACTACAATGGCAATTTTTACCACCCTACCGGCAAGGCGATTTGGCGTTCCGGTACGATGCCGCGTTTTTTCATGCATAGGTTTAACAAAAACTGCCATACCCTTTCCGTTAGCCCGCTCTCATCTAAGACTGCATCATCACTTACCACCAGGTGAGATTGCACTAAAGGGCTAACTTGTATCTGAATTCTGAAAAAAAAAGAAATTACGAGGGAACCGATGAAACAATTAACAAACAAACACACAGATATCTGCCAAACACTGTATGAAATATAAAAGCAAGTACCTACAGCAAACTGCAAAACTACACGTGTAAGATTCGATCCAATTTAATTGCTACTGGTGGGTGTACTCGTGTCCTTGTGTAACGTGATTGAATTATTATTAAACATCGGTCAAGTGCGAGTCGGACTCGCACACGAAGGGTCCTGTATAGTAGACGCCAATCATTTAGTCGCATCTGAATTTAACAGCAAGACGCGTCGAATTAGCATTTTTTAGGCGTCAGTAACTCTCTCTAGACTCTATACTATACGCTGATAGATAGACAGACGGATAGCGGAGGCTTAACTAATAGGGCCCCGTTGGCATCTTTTGAGTACGGAACCCTAAAAATGAAAACTTCTCATAAATATGTAAACTGTAGTAAGTGCACATAATTTTGAAGAAAGACGTGTACTTCCCTTGAAGTTAACAAACGTAATATGTTTTATGACTAAAGTTGAAGGCAAAAGCTGTGGCATACAAAATAAATTTCATACCAAATCTAAATAAAAACAAAAAAAGGTTGTAAAATTTTATGAGCGACATTTATTTTATCCTCGGAAACAGTAATGGTTGCACAGATCTCACACAATTAATCCATGGTGAGTTTATATGTTAAACGCTTTTGAACACAATTTAAAAGCGTATTTTATCAAAGTCGCTGTTAACGGGTCATTTATTGCTTTTTATTAAGGTTAAATCTACACGATACTCTAGACCAGGGCTAACGAACCTTTATGGACAAGGTGCAAATGTTAAAAGTGCGCACACGATTTGTATTTTAGAAAAGACATAATGTCAAACTGGATACTGGTATCGAAATTATGGGTGAGATCTATAGAGCGCACTCTGACTTTGCTTAGACTTAAGACAGAGTTAAAACGAGACAAAGCTATAACTCTTACATAAATCTGACTCGTTTTCACTCAATCTTAAGTCTAAGCAAAGTCAAAGTGCGCTATATTATTTAGATTTTAGATTTAGCTTAGGTTAGTTTTTTAAATTGTTAGCTTCATTTTTTTTTACATTCATATTCTTATTCTATTCAATTTTAATATTAATTCAATCCGCTTCATATTGTGTGTATATTGTTATGGGTTGTATTTTCATTGCCTGAAATAAAAATTATTTATTTATTTATTATTTATTATATTGATCTCAGCCTAAGTCGCCGTTGTATACCACTTTCATAGATTTGAATAGAATAGGAAAAAATACTTTAGGTGTGAAATACAATATCACAAACTGAGCCAATAAAATAAAATTTGAAATCAGTATGAAATACTAGACGGGAGCGAAGCGAGCCGCTTTTCTATTTATTAAAAAAAAGGAATAGATAAATTAACATTTAAAGATGAGGAAAACAAAATTTTAATCTCTGTGCTATCGATGCCACTGTCTATATTATACTACACAACGATAATATTTAGAATCTAGATAGTATCTTTATTATTAAGATACATAATACAATGTATTCATGTTACTATATTATTAGACTATTAATTATTTACTTAGTTACCCAAATTCACCAAATAAGCCCGCGCTCAAATGCCATAATCGGGTGCACTCTTGCCAAACGTTTGCGTATCCCTGCTCTAGACAGTTTGATATATTATGTCAAAGAATACATTACATTATAATTATACCCACTAGATTTCTTTGCACTTGTTTTCATGAGATAGCTAACTGCTTTTCATGTCTACCGTAGAGAGTCTACGGCGTAGCACTTAAGATTTATATTTTTTATTGTTTGTACAGTTGTCGATTTATAGCCCTTTTAAACACTAGTATTTTCGCCTAGTATTTTTCATGACCGGAGTTAATTTGATTAAACACAAATTAACACAATACTGAAAATAGTATCTTCATTAATGTTTATTAGCATGATGTAGTATGCTACGAACTTAGTATTTGTTTACTTCTGTAAATGTTACCATTAGTGTGTTACGAGCAGATATAAAATGAAGTAATTATTAAGCCTCAATAGTTCAGTTACAGGGCGAACTGAAATCCGTAAGGCCGCCTTGTACCTAATCATACTTATACCTATTACATTACTGCATAGCGTTTTTTATGGTGTACAATAAAAAAGGTATATTTTACCTTTAATTTATTACCTGTTTCATTATTGTCGTATCCATTTCTAGAACTTACGTAGTTTGTTGTGTGGCTTCTAAGTCCTGGGCGCGTTTGGAACCCTCGTAACTTTAGTTTGATGTTTACGTAATTAATTATCACCACTAAATATCATCTCTATAAACTGACTATCAAAAGAGTACCTACAATAGTACCTATTTTGATTAAATTATTTGAATTTAGAATTTAAATTAAACAAAACTTAGCCCTTCTTGCTTTAGTAGTAGAGGAGGCGCGAATTTTCATCATGAGCATGACGTATAGACATGGCTTTCCTTTAAAAGGTAAATATATTTACTACATTTTGAAGTGAACAAATAAAATATATAAAAGTGGTTTGTTATAATGGCCTAGTATCCTTGTTTTATCTGTTAGGCTTTAAGCTCAAGATAGTGCAACGTCTAGCGTCTCAATGGCGCCTGGCAGGATGTGCCCGTCCCCGTTCAACGACCTTTCTCTAATATTGTTTAGTATCTGCAATCTGTTTCATCCCAGCACTAGTCCGAACAAAGTTCGGAAGTAAAGAATCTCGGATTCTGATTCAATGAATGATTATTTTATAACCTTGTTACGTAGTAAACAAAAAGTTTAATATTCTTCATAAAATTATTGGTTATCCATAAAATATTATTAGGTACATCATTATACATGTTTCGGAGAAAAATACAGAGGAAAAGAAACGTCACAAAAGGAGCTAAGTTCCGGCTCCTAAATAAAATTGTTTGTCTTATATTTTATAGATCTGACGCATAGAGTGGAGTGGAGCGTCTTTTTAGATAACAATGAGCTTTATTTACTTTGATGTAGGTAGGTACGGTTGAAATAAATAACAAATGAAAACACGGGCCCTACTAGGTACCATCGCTTCAATATTGTTTACAATATGGAAACATTACTACTTTAAGCGGTGTTAGTAGAGCCCCAGGACACACACAGAGCAATCGGTGCGCTGCGTGATCCTTTAGGAGAGATCCTTCCCGAGAGCGCGCAACCCACACACGGCCCCCCGCTTTCCTTATCCACCCACTTCCCACTACCTTCTTATATCAACTCGTCAGTCCAACAGTTTGCAATCTGCTCTTGCTGGTCCGCGATTTTTACTCCAGAATACTCTATCGGTCTCCTCCATCAGCCATCGGTTTGCCACAGTCATGGCACTATGGCCCACTGTTACTTCAACTTGCCAATTGAATGAGCTATGTCAGTTACTTTGGTTCTCCTACGGATTTCCTTGTTTTTGGATTTTGTCCCTCAGATAGACATACAACACAGCCCACTCATAACACGCTTTTAGACAAGGGTTTAGTAGACTTTTTTAGAATAACTAAACTAGTATATTATTCCGAACACCGGAAGTTTTGTCTTAATTTTTTGTTTTGTTTTGTATTACATGCACAAACAAAATAAAAGGCAATCTATTACCGTTTTATAAAAGTAGAGATTAAGTAATATGAATAGCGGACTAAAAATATCATAAAAATATTTTTATATCGTGTTTCCAATATTCCACATTTAGGTTGTACCAACAAAAGGATTTCATATATAAATCTTAAGCTGTCTGATATAAACCTTTTCCTTTGACAACAATAGCTGTATGACGATATTCTCTTGATACCTATTCTCTATCAAAATATATTATCAGGATATAATATAAAAGATTTCTCTTGTTATCTACTTAATATGTATTGTTATTACGTTATAAAAGATGTCTGCTGTCGAAACGACTACATAAAAGATTTGTATTCAAATGTTTACTATCCATGTTTTAGTCTGTGTTTAAAGATTATGATGTCAAATATGTTGTGTATACAATATTATGTATTACTATTATAAGTCCTGCAAATTGCTATTGCGCTGGTTGCGCTGGAACCGTGTCTCATTAACATCGAAATGACGTCATTTTGACGTCAGCTGTAATAAAAATATACCATCAGCTCGAAAGTTCAGTCTAGTGCTGAAGTCAATAAAATGGCGGCCACGCACATTAGCAATTTGCGGGACTTATATGTATTTATACCTTGGAGGAATATAAATATGAAAAAAGGTGTCATTCAAAATATCCAAAAATGCCAAAATATTAGGGCACCAATCAAAATGCAACACTACTGTATTGAAAACAGAGTGTTCAAGAAAAGCATATTATTATGTTATTTTTGGGCACTTACGATATGTTAAGTTACACTACCCGCAGAAAATACATTTGGGTTAAAAATGGAATAAAAACTGGAAAAACCTCATGCATGTTAAAAAAAAAGGTTAAAGGAGCGAACTAAAATCCGAAAGGTTGGCGGTTCAAACCCCACCCGTTGCACTATTGTCGTACCTACTTCTAAGGCATAACACAAGCTTTAATTAAGCTTAGTTTCTTTTATTCAAATACATACAAGTTAGCCCTTGACTGCAATCTCACCTGGTGGTGAATGATGATGCAGTCTAAGACGGTAGCAGACTAACCTGGAAGGGGTATGGTAGGGCTATGGTTGGAGGGGAAAGCGGAACATTAGTCATGTTTATATGGCTAATATTCTTTAAAAAAAAACAAAACAGATATACAAGTAGCAGTATGAAGAGTTTATCGAATGAATCTGAACAAATTTTCCTGTTATTCAAGATACGCTACGGAACGGCGTAAAAGGGGCCGGGAACAGACATCTGATATGAATAGATCTTCATTTACATTCACTTAGCAACATAACCATTTAGTATTCATTTCGTAGAAATACTTACCTACTCCTTTTTCTCAATCATCCAATATCTTTCATATCCCTGTATCGCTGCTCGTAATTTTTTTTTTTATTTTTTTTTTTTTTTTTTTATTCAGATACAAGTTAGCCCTTGACTGCAATCTCACCTGGTGGTAAGTGATGATGCAGTCTAAGATGATAGCGGGCTAACCTGGAAGGGGTATGGCAGTTTTTATTAAACCCATACTCCTTTGGTTTCTACACGGCATCGTACCGGAACGCTAAATCGCTTGGCGGCACGGCTTTGCCGGTAGGGTGGTAACCAGCCACGGCCGAAGCCGACCAGAAATTTAGAAATTATAAAATTCCAAACCCCTGCCAGGAATCGAACCCGGGACCTCCCACTATTAAGACCACAGCGCTCACCACTGCGCCAGGGAGGTCGTCAAAATGAAACTCCTTCTTCCTCCTTAGTCGTCCTTAATGAAAATGGGCCTGTTTTAAATGATTTAAATAGAAACCTAAAGAAGTCTCGTCTGATTTTCGTTTACCTGTGCATTTAGTACCCTGCCTTACTTGGTGTAACTTTTTAAGCGCCATAGTTGAAGTATGAATGAATCAGACAGGGCGCGTTTAGAAATCTCATAGCTTTAGATTTAATTTAATTTTAATTTTTAATTTTATTCATTTATTTGTACAGCAACAATGTAGGTTTCATCATCATCATCATGATCAACCCATCGCCGGCTCACTACAGAGTACGGGTCTCCTCTCAGAGTGAGAAGGGTTTTGGCCATAGTCTACCACGCTGGCCATGTGCGGATTGGTAGACTTCACACACCTTTTGAGAGCATTATGAAGAACTCTCAGGTATGCAGGTTTCCTCACGATGTTTTCCTTCACCGTTAAAGCAAGTGATATTTAATTACTTAAAACGCATAGCTCCGAAAAGTTAGAGGTGCGTGCCCGGGATCGAACCTCCGACCCCCGATTAGAAGGCGGACGTCCTAACTACTATGCTATCACAGCTATCTATCATAAATGTAAGTTTACGTGATTAATTAATTATAACCACTACATCATTGCATTGCAAATTCAGCAAGTGTACAATCAGAAAGTGTAGATATACAATAATACCCAATGTGAATAAATGATTTGTGTTTGAGTTTGAATGAGCCAAAGGGCAAACCTTGGGCAAACGAATGTTTTGACGTGGGCATTCTGCAGATTACCGTACCTACATAAAGTGTCACGTTTTTGAATTTTTGGCTATAGCGCCAGAGTCCGTTTTCAAGTTTAAAAACCGTTGACCCGAGTTACGTTAAAGCGATAAGTTATAAGTTGATTTCAACTCATCTTAATCAATCATCAAATCAACTTATAACTTGACCTTGACCACCTTGGACCTTGGTATTGGAAAGCGCAAAAGCACAGATGAGAGAAACTATTTCTCTCATCTGTGCGCAAGAGCGTCAATATTTTAGTCAGTGAGAAATGTTTCTAAGACTAAGTTAATATAAAATTAGCCAATATGAAAATGATATGAGATATAAAATTTTAGGTATCTAAGTAATAAAAATTGGTCAAGAAGAAAGAAGTTTCAACTCTCTACCTATTACGATTCACAAGATACAGCCCGCTGACAGACAGTCGGACGGACGGACGAACGTCCCGTTTACGTTCGGGTACGGAACCGTAAAAATGAAATAGTATACGAGCCCGAGTAGGTATAGGTACTTGAATAAAGAAAAATTTACAAAGCTAATATAAATGTTTGGTACATTTTCAGTCGACAACTAGGTACATCATTGTAAATCAATCACTTTGATTGATCTTCAATGGTTTGCCGAACATGTGAATTAAGAGCACTGAAGTCACTGACCTCTTCTAATACGAGTACGCTGGACCTGCGATTGCCAACCTGTTTTTGAAACAACTTAATTTTCACTATTTTGGCGCTGATAACAGCAGCGAGCTTCATGTGAGCGTATTAGGAACTAAATGTTAGTGGTGAGACATCTGTCAACACGAAGACGATTTGATACAGGGTGTCAATTTTAATTTCTGGTACGCTCGGTGGGACGCTTCGAATCGGCAGAAAGATAACTCATAGTCATTATTTATGGCACTTCTCTCATTTTGTATGGCACACCTCTTCCAGCGTACTTTTATATTTTGTCCGTGTCAGTGGAATTAAGCGTACTGAAGTATAAAGGCATAGAGCAGTGAACTTGATTAGTATTCGATTGCGAATTTAGAATCGATTAGGTAGGTATTTCTACTGACGGGTACGTCTTAAAGTGGTCGTATATTTTGCCTTGTCGAAACGGTATTTGATTGTTCTCTTTAGTAAACTTTATTTTTAGGATAATACACTGTTTTACGAGTTTTATTTTTTTCCATATTTTAGAAAATGGAGATTTTAACACATCATCTTTCACGTTTGGTCAACTGAAACCGGTAAGCTCACATTGTAAATTTTGTGAGAGTAGGTCCAAAATCCTCTTATTTACAAGACGGGCTCCATCATAAAAGCTTTCATACGAAATGGACCGTACACTAAATAAAATTCAGCTACAGTAAAGACGATTAGGATAACCTTTATTTACTAAACATAAAAGAGAAACGTAGCTGTTTGAATAACAAATACGAATATTTTACTGTGTGGTGGTAACAAATGGATTTTCTGTTTTATTCAAAACTAGCGACCCGCCCCGGTTTCGCATAGGTGCAATGTTGATGCTAATTTGGTGTCAGTGAGGAGTGATTCTTCCGACATTTTGCTTAAATATCGTCATATTTCAACAAATTAACACAAACTAATATTAAACTCTACCTATAAACCTTCCTCTTGAATCACTCTATCTATTGGTGAAAACCGCATTAAAATCCGTTGCGTGGTTTAAAAGATCTACGCGTTCATACATACAGACAGCGGGAAGCGACTTTATTTTATACTATGTAGAGATATTTTGCCTTGATCGCGATTTGAAGAATTATAGGTATTATACGCAAAGGTTATTTATCTAAACTTATGTTCCTGCTTCATAAGGTTACATATCAATTTCCATAAAGAATTTAAATTGCTTCAAGATGGTTAGTTTTGTATACTTGGTTTAAAAACCTATGCATCTAAATATATAAAATGAAAAGGTGACTGACTGACTGACTGACTGATTGATCTATCAACGCACAACTCAAACCACTGGACGGATCGGGCTGAAATTTGGCATGCAGATAGCTATTATGACGTAGGGAAAGGGTTTTTGAAAATTCAACACCTAAGGGGGTAAAATAAAGGTTTGAAATTTTGTGGTCTACGCGAACGAAGTCGCGAGCACAAGCTAGTTATCTAATAGTAATAAAACATTTCGCTGGCTCACAGTAACACGGTTGGTTTTCACGGATGATTTGCCCTTTTGTCGCGAGCAAAAGAAAGTCACAATAGAACATGTTTGGCTTCACGGAGGGTCAAAGCTTCCTCGTTCTAAATCATTATTTGCCGAAAGAAAAATAAAGATTGTATTGTCACGGGACATTATTTTTACATTTTTTGCTATTATGTTCCGATCCTTTCAAACAACTTCCATGCTAATATTGGCTCTAGTCCAAAACACACAGGAATACACGCATCGTCAGTTTGTAACATGTCACTATAATATCATCAACAGCCGAAAAATATAATTCCACAAATCGTAATCTATTATCATCACCATCATGATCAACTCATCGCCGGCTCACTACAGCACGGGTCTCCTCTCAGATTGAGAAGGGTTTTGGCCATAGTCTACCACGCTGCTGGCCATGTACGGATCGGTAGACTTCACACACCTTTGAGAACATTATGGAGAACTTTCAGGCTTTCGCGTCTGCTTGATCAAACATAGCTCAATCGCGCGTCAATTGTCAGACATGGTGGGCGAAGACGCTTAGTTATGCGACAGCAGCGAAAATTATAGTAGCGAACAATGGAGCGGAAAAGAGTTTTTATTATCAGGTACTTATTTCAACATACCGAGACGCCCCAGAACTCTGGAAAATAAAATAGCTCTTGTATTCTGATAAAAATCACTTTGTTTGGCCAGGACTACCTATGAGTGCGACGATCACACACGAAATGAGAAAAGTGCCTCTTGCTGGTTGACGAGCGCAAGCAGCTTGATCAAGCTAAACAATCCTAACGTATTAGACGTCAAGCCGCTTGACCATCTCGGAACCAAGCCGTATTACTTGTTCCACCGTATTTGGACTAGCCCAAAGCGAGGTCGCCATTGTACTTATCTAAGGGAAAAGGGGTCTTCGAAATCACATAAAGAAAGAAAATAATAATGTTCATATTTGTCAAGGATAAATAAAATTCATGCAGCTATGAGTTATCCGAGTATGACAAAGGTATTGAGTAAAAAGGTCAAACTACTTACTCCGATTTTACTGTGAATACTAACATGATGAGGGTCCGGACTTTGGCCTTACATATTGAATAACGGTTTAGGTTTGTCAATGTCTATCAAATTTCAAAATGGCCATTTATCTCTGACAAGGTTTGAAATTAGTGGTACATATGTAGATGAATTAGGGCACTGTAAATTATGTACCAAAACCTATACGAGGATCTCCCTTTAGATAAGATTCTTTATGCAAAGACTTCTATGTACGCACTAGATGAGTCACTCAGTAAAAAATTTTGCAGGCTGCAACTCGTTTTGGTTTACAACTTGATATCCAGTCTAATTTTGTAGAGTAAAAATTTTTGCAGGCTGCAACTCGTTTTGGCTTACAACTTGATAACCAGTCTAATTTTGTAGCTTCCGAGAAATCGATTTTTGTTTGAAACTGCCCTTACCTATAGATAGTAAGTTAGATTAATGCACTGCACAGGTGTGATTTCTAATGAAAAACGTTTTTGCCTGTACTGGACCTATCTATAGCCAATGACAAACTAAGCACACCCAATCGCTTACATCAAACAAGATCAAATTAAAAACTGAAACCTAACTCTCAATATACACCTCTTTAAAACTGCCACAGAGGACAAGCGGTTCGTTTACCGGGAATAACGTCGTGCTCTAGCGTATAAATTGATTGCTTATTCAGTGAAAAGATCTTATTTAAGTTCCTAAACGATACTACGTATGTTAGTGTGTTCCCCTTCGTCTATAAATTGCACTCTTTTACGACTGCTGTGAACCATTTTACACAACATCGCACTTAGGCGCCATCTCCACAGACGAAAGAATCGCAACGAGTCCGTCCTACTATCGTCGGATAATCTCCACGCGTGTCGTCGCGACTTGCAACGAAACGCCACGAGACCGCAACGGATCCCTGCGTGACGTGACCGCAACGCCTAGGCCTCTCAACTGTGGCGTAACGTGACGGTCTCGCCGCGAGACTCGACGGTATCGTCGCGAGACTCAATGGTATCGCCGCTAGACTCGACGAGTCCAGAGTCACTCGTCGCATCGTATCGCCGTGATGTCTATGGAGATTGATCTAGATAAGAGTAGTATCGCATTTGATGGTACGGCGAGACTATCACCGCGATTCTCTCGTCCGTGGAGATGACGCCTTAGACACCAGATAGTAAATGTCGTAAAAAGGTTTTTCGATTTTATAGGATAACGATAGACTACTAGTTTAATTTTATATGCGGCTGTTAGAGGAATCGAGAAAAGATAATATTATGTGCATAATAAGATGTACACAATTTGCAGTTTGGACAAAATTCTCTTTACTTATTGAAGGCATAACTAATAAAAAATATGTTAGGTATCTTCATATTGGTTTGTCCCTCATGAAAATTGACTTGTGTTATTCTTCGGACCCGTAAATTAGTTTCATTTATCAAACAGACTCATAACTTACATGTCTGTCAGTTAAAGATTCTCTTAAAACCTGTCAAAATTAAGTTAAGAAAACATATTGGAAGTAATCTATATATTGGTATACAAAAGGAAAAGCTGACTGACTGACTGCGGATCGGGCTGTAAAGCATGCAGATAGCTATTATGACCTAGACATCCGCTTAAAAAGGATTTTAGAAAATTCAACTCCTAAAGGGGTAAAACAGGGATTTGAAACTTGTGTAGTCCACGTGACAAAGCCACGAGCATAAGCTAGTTAAAAAAATACGTAGTAACATTAAAACATTCATTGGGTACATATTCTTTCCCGTGATTTAAAATAACTCTGCAATACACCACTAACTTAATTAAAACTAGGTAAACGGATGGGCCGGTAAAACGTAGCTGACTATCATATCACTGTAGCAGAATAGAAGACAAAACACCTGACAATGTTGGTATGGAAGTATAAGTTAGCGAATAAAATATAGACTAGATAGGTAAAATACTGTTAATCCAATTCTCCAAAGTTATACAATACCGTATTCCCCATCTAAATACCAAGTTTTTACGACGTCTGTGAGCAGATTAACACAACATTGCAGTTAAAAACTAATAGATAGTGATTGTCGTAAAAAATGTTTTCGGCTTTTATGGGATACGTACTGATTTTTATGGGATACGTACTGATATTCAGTTAGTCCAAATTTACGTGCGACGGTTACCCTAATAAAAATATACTTACGTACTAAAATAAAGAAACTAAATACATAAGAAAGTTGGGAGTAAGTAGCGAATGACGACAGAAAAAAATAGGAGTGATAAAATTAGGAGTTGCTAGGAGGTTCTCCGACTATCGAAAGCATATTTGCCACTTCATTAAAATTTGAACCATAAGTAATACGTAATAGGTTGCTTTAAGAAATACATGTTATTTATTAGCTTATAAAATTAGCAGGTCGCTGACGTGACTTTCAAGTTTTTACCCATCCCAAAATCGCCAGAAGTATCTAAAGAAAAAAATAGCTACGGTCTCAAAACAAATCAATCATTTTTTATTTTAATACTAACTAAGTTGACGGTTTTTTATCTTCTCACCTTTAGGCGACCCTGCCAGGTGGCTAGAAGAAAGTAAGGGACAATGGAAGGTCATATTATATTACTCGTTATTGTGATATTATACCAAGTCGTAGCAAGCTACGGCTCTACGATCAAGTCTGCAAAATTTTGACTGCTGCTAATAATATATTATCACAAACTACTAGGTGCTTTAATTATTGTGATTCTAATTAGGCGTTTTTTAAAAAATTCAGATGCAAGTTCTGCACTCTGACCTGGTAGTATGTGATGATGCAGTCTATAGATGGAAGCGGCGGGCTAACCTGGAAGGGGTATGGAAGTTTTTATTATACCCTTTGGTTTCTACACAGTTGAATCGCTTGGCGAACTCATTTTGTACGCATTATACCTATGGAATAATATTCTCTACAGTAAATATTTATTAGTTTGAATTAGAATCGTAAAATTACACAGGGTTATGAAATGTCTAAACTGTGTCCCTACGGTACCATGGCCTTTTACAACTTTGTGTTTCAGTACATATACCTATGTTATCGAATCAAGTTGCTAGTTTTGGAACAGCGTATGTGTAGCGAAATGGATTTCTTTATAGTACGCGACAGGTCGAGATGGCTATTAGGATATGAGGCGGGGGACGCCGCGCACGTCGCCCGCACGTCACCCGCGCTCGCCCGCACCGGGTTAGTGTAAGCTCTAAATCATAATCATCATCCTATGAGCCAGCGGCTTACTACTGAGCACAGGTCTCCTTTCAGAATATGACAAGGGCTTGGCCATAGCGATCCCGCTGGCCATGTACGGATTGGCAGACTTTGAGAACGTTGTGGAAAACTCTCAGGCTTGCAAGTTTCCTCGCGATGTTTTCCTTCATTACATCAAGTGATATTTAATCCGGGCTTGAAGGCCCAAAGCCTCCTATGAAGAGGCCGACGTCTTAACCACAAGGCTATCACCGCTTTTTGAACCTAAAATATGTATTTACTAGCTGATGCCCGCGACTTCGTCCGCGTGGAATTAGGTTTTTAAAAATCCCATCGGAACTCTTTGATTTTCTGGGATAAAAAGTAGCCTATGTCACTCTCCAGGTCTTTATCGTGATTTCGACGTGACTGAAGGACACACCAACAAACCAACAAATCAACAAACAAACAGCCTCAATAGCTCAACGGGTAAAGGAGTGGACTGAAAACCGAAAGGTCGACGGTTCTAACCCCGCCCGTTGCACTATTTGTCGTACCTACTCCTAGCACAAGCTTTACGCTTATTTGGAGAGGAAAAGGGGAATATTAGTCATTTAACATGGCCAATATACTTACCTAATATTTAAAAAAAACACACACTTTCGCATTTATAATAAGGGTACTTATGATGTATAATGAAATCTTAATACTGGTTCTTACAACTGTCGGTTTTTACGACCTACTAAATGACTGGTCCCCTCGATGTCATTATAACTGAATTCGATTCGTTGTCTCCGATACAAAGCCGCCTCGAAACGAGTAATTTAATTCGGAAAATACCTACTGGAGTTGAAAATTGCGAGGCCATTATACCGTGAGGATAGGTATCTAATAGCCTCTGAAGTTTTGCGATTTTAATTGAAATCTATAAATATTTACTGCCGAGGAAATAGTATACAATGTAACTAACTACCAGGGTTCAATTATTATATCTAATTATGGATGATATACCTAAGTGTGGATATTTGTTACTCAATCACGCAAAAACGGCTGAACGGATTTGTATGAAATTTGGAATAAAGATAGATTATACCCTGGATTAACACATAGGCTGCTTTTTATCCCGGAAAATCAAAAAGTTCCCGCGGGATTTTGAAAAATGTAAATCCACGTGGACGAAGTCGCGGGCATCAGCTAGTAATCTATATATATAAATATATAAAAAAGGAAAAGCTGACTGACTGGCTGACTGATCTATCACCGCACAGCTCAACCTACTGGACGGATAGGGCTGAAATTTGGGATGAAATCCGCTAAGAAAGGGTTTTTGAAAATTCAAAGGGGTGTAGTCCACGCGGATGAAGTCGCGGAAATAAATTAGAATCTCAATGAATACTAAAGTGTACTATTTGTCTGTCTGTCTCTTAACTTTTCACGGCCCATCTATTTAACCGATTTTGACGAAATTTGGTACATAGATATTGAGAAATAAGCTTAGGAATAAGATAACCTTGTAAACATTTATTTGCTAAAAAGATTTAAGGGTTAAATAAATGTTTAAATTACAAAATACCCGTGTAAATAATACGTTACAATTTTTTTTTATCTAGCCCATCTACCTATTTTATTTCACAGTTGAATAATATTTCCAATATATGGGAAATAATTGGATACGTGACTTTGCAATCAAATACGAATCAAGTTCGACGTCCTGAATTGGCATGTTTAGCAGACAGTTAGTAGTTAGGATCCGTCACAGTGAGCGATTTACACTAATCGCATTTTGGTCATCCAATCAAGACGTTTTATCTGATACTGAATGCCATACGCCAATTTACAGAATTTCATATATATATAATGTTATAATACATCTATAATCAGTATCAGTACCCTTATTATAAATGCGAAAGTGTGTTTGTTTGTTGCTTTGTGGGTTTGTTGGTTTTTCCTTCAATCACATAGCAACGGTGCAACGGATTAACGTGATTTTTTGCATGGGTGTAGATAAAGACCTGGAGAGAGACATGGGCTACTTTTTATCCTGGGAAATCAAAGAGTTCCCACGGGGTTTTAAAAAAACTTAATTCCACGCGGACAAAGTCGCGGGCATCAGCTAGTAAGAACATAATGTAGACGTGCTCACGAGTGGTTCTCGAGCGTTTTGCGTGCAAGTTATACAAATCAAGGCGTGCACAATGTTCATGAGTTTTTGTTACTTACGTACGATTGTATGGAAAGTGCGCTAGGGAAACTTCTTTTCATAAAAGCAAAGTACATAACTAGATACGTGAACCCTAATAAAACGTTCTTCTGCATAAAGTTGACACAATCAATAAACAAACACCATTTCCCACTTTGTAAAACAACAAATTGTCTTTCTTTTACGTGACTTTTTCCTTTTAGTACCTACTTATTTATGTTGACATGCTCAATTACTTATCCTACACAGATTTTGTTAGCAGTATAGCAGTTATAGTGATGTGATGATACGCGTCATACCAATGTACTCTGTGCGCGTCGTGTGCACGGTTACTGCGCGTGCGTGGCTGTGGATCAGCCCCCCAATTGTGTAAGAATAACCATTTCATGGCTATCGCAATCGTCAAGAAATTCTGCCCTTTGATTGGCTGTGACAAAATGTAACCAGCGAATCAACCAATCAAAGGGCAGAATTTCTTGACGATTGCGATAGCCATGAAATGGTTATTCTTACACAATTGGGGGGCTGGTTAGATTGTCTATTTGTTTCGAAATCGCAAGCCAAGCTAATATGAAAAGGTATAAAAACAAGTTTATTCAGATAAGATGGATTACACTAGGTAATAGGTATACTTGAACAACCCACAAATTGGCACGTTGACCAAACACCAATAGAAGCCGAACCGGAAAAAAAGCGGCCAAGTGCGAGTCTGACCTGCGCACCGAGGTCCTGTACTACATTCGTATTTTTCGACATTTTGCACGATAAATCAAAAACTATTATGCATACAAATAAATAAAACTCGGTTGAGAATGTGCAAGTAAAGCCATTTTATATGACAACCCACTTGGCATACCTAGTTATCTTATAATACGTACTTTGAAAATTAAAAATAAGTACTAATTTATTTGTTCATTAACACATTTTAATTTATTTTTTGTGATGTAACCATAAATTCAAGTTTTTCGGATTTATTCCTTTACTTGTGCTATAAGACTTACGGCTACCTACCTACCAAATTTCATGATTTTAAGTCAACGGAAAGTACTCACCCTATTGGTTTTTTTGATAGACACGACGCGGGCGGACAGGCGGACAGACAAACAACAAAGTGATCCTATAAGAGTTCTTTTTTTCCTTTTTTTACGGAACCCTAAAAAGCTGACTGCGACACCCCCAATTCCATGTTTAATAACACCAAGCGACCTGCAAACGATAAAGTGCTCCAATAAATCAGTCCAGTGCTTCCCCCACAGATTTTCACGTAATAACAACTCCGCTTCGGGTAAAACTCTGTAATTTATGTTATGTCCCCGGGATAATCGATGCGTGACACTCTATTATATAAAGAGCACTAGAAAGCGCTTATGAGCTATCGATTTAAGCTAAGGTTTGTGTATTGGACAACTATATGTGGCAGCCGTAGGTGGCAGCTATTGGGACTGGCAGTATTTTTGTGTAGTATTATTTACGTAATCTTTTTAGGGTTCCGTACCTCAAAATATAAAAAAGGAACCCTTATAGGATGACTTCGTTGTCTGTCTGTCTGTGCGTGTGTCGTGTCTGTCAAGAAAACTTATAGGGTAGGTGACCTAGAATCATGAAATTTGGCAGATAGGTAGGTAGGTCTTATAGCACAAGTAAAAAATATATCCGAAAACTGTAAATTTGAGGTTACGTTTACAACATAAATGTGTCCATGAACAAATAATTAGTCTTTTCAATTTTCAAGGTAAGATAACTACACCAAGTGGTGTATCATATGAAAGGGCTTTACCAGTAAATTCTAAAACGGATATTTATTTATTTTATGCATAATAGTTTTTGATTTATATCGTGCAAAATGTCGAAAAAAATACCCGAGTACGGAACCCTCGGTACGCCAGTCTGACTCGCACTTGTCCAGGTTTTTTAAAATTATTATTGCAGGAGGTCCGAATTTTGCCTGTCGCGACCTCCGCGTTTCGGAGAACACGTTAAGCCGTTAGTCCTGGCCAGCTGTCTATTATCACTGACATCTTATAATTACTGTAAAAACCTAAGAAATCTCGTTCTCTTAGTCGAGTTGTATGCGGAACCATGTGGTGGTATTATGTCAAGAAAACTCCTACCCTAACGTAATTAATGGAAAGAGTTTACGACCCTCAATTAGGAACAAGATTCATAGAGAGGAACAGATTCGTTGGGAACGTCGAAAAACGAAAAACAATACCTATAGTAGGCGACAGGTCGAGATGAGACGGTGCGCTCGCCGCACCGCGTTAGCGCGGGGCTGTGCGGGTATGCGGGGCGTTCCCTTCCCGAATTGCCATCTCGAACTGTCGCGAACTATACATAAGATTTGAGAGAAGCAACCAAATACTTAAGAAAATACCAAGTCACGCTCAATTTGTCATTCGTCTGGTGGTTAATCCGACAGAATTTCTCATCTATCAGAGATCAGAGGTCAACGCGCTAAAAGCCATTGTGAAGCTTGACAGACATCTGCAAATCTTAGCCGAAATTCAATATCCAAACTCAGACCTCAGACCCGTGTCACGTAAAGGTTCACAGTTGTGGTTTCATTTGTTATTAAATTCGGATCAAGAAGGTTTAATCTTTTCACTGACAATGTAGGTAAAAGACGTTTGTAATTTAGGTTTATAATTTGTCCCCTTTCCCCTCCAATTAAGCGTAAAGCTTGTGCTAGGAGTAGGTACGACAATAGTGCAACGGGTGGGATTTGAACCATCAATATCGATACTTATAATAAAACTGTAACAGGTCAAATTCTGTACATTGAAGATATTTTGAAAATTTTTTTTCGAGGGCACTCTATAATCGATACTGAACCCAAAATTAATATACTTATAATAAAACTGTAACAGGTCAAATTCTGTACATTGAAGATATTTTGAAAATTTTTTTTCGAGGGCACTCTATAATCGATACTGAACCCAAAACTGCAATTTTTTTCATTTTTGTCTGTCTGTCTGTCTGTCTGTCTGTCTGTATCACGGCCGCGCATCACGCTGAAACTACTGAATGGATTCCAATATTTCCAATGAAACTTGGTACGATTTGAGGTCATACTATGAGGAAGACTATAGGATACTTTTTATCCCGAAATTCAGCATGGTTCTCGTAGGAGAGGGGATGAAAGTTAAAATGTATACTGAGTTGTAATTCATTAACGCGTAGTCCGATTTCATTCATTATTTTTTTGTTAGAAAGGGGATATTTTAAAGATTGTTCCGTAAATATTTCAAGGTCATCGGTTTTTAACCGACTGTCAAAAAGGAGGTGGACTTTTTTTTCTACATATCTATTTTTTCGAGGTTTCTGGACCGATTTGCAATTTTTTTTTTAAATCAACAAAAAAGTTTTCGTGGCGGTCACATAAAAAATTCTGGATTCAACTCCTTAATCCTGATGCTACAGGGTTATTGCCCGCCTGAGATATCAAGATTCAGGAAGTGTTCATAGTGAATTTATATTGTAGGTACCAAGCAACGACTTTATTCTCAGACTTCAAGTCCCAACTCCTCAACCCTGATGATGTAGGGTACAGCACTCCTAAACTATAATGTTTCAGTAACTGCGGATGATGCAAAATTAATTTAGGTACCAAGCATAGGCTACATAATTGAACTTCGGATCCTAACTCCTCAATCCTGATGCTGCAAAGTACTAAAGTCCAAAATCGTGGGAATTTTAGAATTTCTGATAGGAATTGATATTTTAGGTATCAAACAACTGCTTCACGATGACACTCCCAGTCCGAAATACTCCACCCGAGCGAAGCCGGGGCGGGTCAGCTAGTTCATAATATACCTAGATTTATTATAATAACTAGTGTCCCCGTGACATTACAATGACACTAAACCAGACCGTTAAATTGTAAGAAATGAAGTCGATTGACATCTAATCTCAAATCTAACTTTTGAATGCCTGAATTCGGATGTATGGGGTATCGTTAGAATCTTAACACCATCTCAAGTGACACTGGATATCAATTTTGTGAACATGTGTTTTATCTTATGTCATGTATGTCATTTTTCTTATAATTTTTTTAATTACTATTTGCTTGTTTGCAATAGGCTAGTTGACACTTTTTTGAAGTTGGTCTTAAATGGTTAATATTTGTCCTATTAGATCAAAAAAATTAACACTATATTTTTTTGCGCCCTAAAAACCGTAAAAATTTAATTTAAAAATATATTTTTCTTAGACAGCTGAAAACACTGTCGGCCATGTTTGACCGATAGATTATCTGTGCTCTGACGTCATGCATTTGTAAACAACAGCATAACCTCCCAAAGTTTAATAAACATGACTTCTATACTAGTTTACATGAAAAATATAGTAAATATCGTTATTGTATCATCCGAGAATGTAAAAACGCATCGATAAAGACCACAGGAAAGTTGTGGATTAGAGTGCCCAGTGAAATAAATATACGTAACACGCGAAGACTTGCTTAAAGGGATCCTATATGAGTAACGACTTCAACCCAAATCTATTTTTGCAAAGATCACTTTGTTGTATAAAGAGAAAACGATATTTTTTTACGTTTACTATGAGTTTTTAGAAATATATAAAAACTAGCTTATGCTCGTGACTACGCCCGCGTGGACTTCATAAATTTCAAACCCCCATTAACCCACTCAGGGGTGGAATTTCAAAAAATCTTTTCCTAGTGGATACCTTCTCTTTACCTACAAAGAACACACCCACTAAATTTCATGTATCTGTTTAGATGTTTAGGCTGTGCGTTGATATATAAGTTAGTCAGGACTTTAAATTGTATATATATGGATACTACGTTAGTCCCCGCGTGACATAGAGATGACATTTCTTTGTTTACATATTTAATGACGTCACATCATGGCTGACAGCGTTTTCAGCGTTTCAAATAAAAATAAAAACTGTATTTTTTTAAATTGGATTTATATATCCATCCTGCTTTTTTAATAATTGTTATTGATATATTTCGTTGTCTTAAGCAAAATACTATAATAAATAATCATTTATTGGATGAAATTAGATATGAGTCAAGTAGCCTATTATGTAAAATGGCAACCAAGGTCACAATGGGCCGCGCCGCGGCGCCGGTGTGAATACTCCTTATGAAGTTGAACATATTTCAAATATTAATATTGTTTTCATCGAGCTAACCTACCGGAGGAAATTTATAAAGCGACCAAGTCCCTACTTAATAAAGTGGAAATTTATAATGCGAATATTAAATAAAGCGGAAATTTATAATTCGAATATTAAATAAAGCGGAAATTTATAAGCCAAAATACTTAACACAGTGCAAATTTATAAACACAAATAAATAAAGTAGAAAGCGAAATAATTTTTGTACACTTTGATGTAAATAAACGCTCAATACTGGTAAAAAAATCTTTGAGAAAAGTTTAGGAGCTTAGGTAACTAAAAAAGATCTTGCAAAAACATTTAAAAATTGCGTTATTTTACCCAAAAATCTGGTGTAAAAATATTTCTTGTAAGTATAAACTTTTATTCTGTATCTGTAAACCTTTACATGCGTCCAATATAATGTTTTCAAATGTAAACGTTCAATTCCTTGAATTCATATACTTATTGCAACAAAGCGGCATACCATAGGACTGTATGTTATATGGTACATAATTTAAAATATAGCAAGAATCATCGGCAGACTGTTGTACAGTAACATCAAAATTCTACAGCACGTTGATGCCTGTGCATAAAATTGACTGCCGCATGCAGCTTAATGCTGCAAAATAATTAATGGTTCAATTTGTAGCACGCTACATTGTTGCTCTGGCGTAAGACAGCCTTTATGGATCTTAGTTTTTTTTAATGGTCAATACACAAATAACTTAATACCAAACGTTTATTTGCTTTGTTAAAGCATAGTCCATCTCACTTTATTAGGTAGGTATCTCACATCCGTAAATGTTGATTGAAACAACATAATAATATACCCTCACGCTATACTCATACTTTTTAATTTTTAAGAGTGATCTCCAAATCGAGCGCGATTTGGAGATCACTCTTAAACAATTAAAAAGTTATTTTTCTTATGTTCCCTAATTTCACATTTTGTACCAAAAGAAGTAAAGAAAGATAAAAATAATATGAGGTAGGATTAAAATAAAAAAAACACCTACCTACTTAAGTATTCTACTTAAAATGTATAAGATTGAAATAAATATTACTTACCTATTGTACTCACGGATGAAATAAATATTTCACAAAGAAATATTATAGAGACAAAACCATTTCCTTTAAGTATATTATAAATACCCCATACAATAGCCTATTTTCTTTTCAGATGAGGAAAAATAACTAAGTAGGCCGCGGTATTCATTTTCAAATTCTTCTAATAGGATTAGTCTGTAAAATGAGAACCGATCCTTTATAAGACTTTAATAAAACGATTTCATAATACCTACCTACTAAGCTCTTAGCTTCGCCTGCCTAAAATTCCGGTCAAACTGGTATCTCGGTTTTAAGTACAACGAGTTTAATCAAAGTTTTCAAAATGCGTAAAGTTTCATCTGAATACCTAATTTCATTCTAGATCTAGTGGAATTGGAATCCGGTTTGGTTGAGATAACAAACAATATGACAAACTATATTTTTTTTTTTTTTTTTTTTTTTTTTATTTTTTTAAAAAGAATATTAGCCATGTTAAATGACTAATATTCCCCTTTCCTCTCCAATTAAGCGTCAAGCTTGTGCTAGGAGTAGGTACGACAATAGTGCAACGGGCGGGGTTTGAACCGTCGACCTTTCGGTTTTCAGTCCACTCCTTTACCGGTTGAGCTATTGAGGCTTTAAATATTTGCATGGATATAGAGAAACAGGTTGACAATTGCAAGTCCAGCGATATCTAGGGTACTAGTAGTAGGAGTATTAGCAGTGGCGTGCAGGTCATGGAGGCATAAATGCACTGCTTACCCCAGTTGAATAGCTCAATGCATATTTTTCATAATGACCTGCCAGTAAACAGGCTCCTACTTAACTAGTGCCTACTCTGGCTTCAAACCCTGTGCACGCCACTGAGTATTAGTATAGAGATCAGTACCTCTAAACGAATTACTAATACGAGTAGGTTGTACGTTCGCCTCCACAGTCATCAAGCGGTCTTTTTAGTTTAAAAAAAAAAACCTACCAAGTGCGAGTCAGACGCGTAGTCGCGTCGCGAAGTCGTATATTTTCGACATTTTGCACGATAAATAAAAACTATTATCTATATATATAAAAATAGCTTCTGCCCGCGGATTCGCCCGCGTGGCCTACAGGAAACAAATGGCATTCTTTTTCAGAAACAAACATTATAACATCAGGACACGCACTCTGAACAGCACCGAATAACACATATAACCTTCCAACCCCCATTTCACTCCTTTAGGGGGGGATTTTCTCATAGTCGTTTCTTAGCAGACACCTAACCTCAAGAAAAAACCTACTTTCCAAATTTCAAGTCAATTATAATATCAATAATTAAAACTTTACCATACAAACTTACATCCCCTTTTTTACCACCCTTATGGGCGAATTTTCCAAAAATCCTAAAATACGTATTTCTTCATTTGTGACCGAAAACCCAAATACCAATTTTCATGCAAATAACTTGAAAAATGACGGACTTTCATACAAACTTCCATCCCCCATTTAACCCACTTAGGGGTGGAATTTCGAAAAATCCTTTCTTAGTGGATATATACTCTTTACAAAGAATAGACCCTCCAAATTTCATGTCTTTAGGACCAGCGGTTTAGGCTGTGCGTTGATATATATGTCAGTCAGTCAGTCAGGACTTTGAATTTTATATATATAGATAAATAAAAATCCGTTTCAGAATGTACAGGTAAAGCCCTTTCATATGATAGCCCACTTGGTATATTAATTAACCTTATTTTGAAAGTTGAAAATACTAATTATTTGTTCATGAACATATTTTAATTTTTTTTGTGATGTAACTACAAATTCATGTTTACAAACTTTCATTGAATTTGGTTGCTAGATAGAGTGTGTTCGAAATACACTTCTCAAAGACTTACATGACTTAATCGTGTCTTTTTTCAACAGTAAATAAACTAGGAAGCATAAGTCATCAAAGAAAATTATTACGGAATTTCCTTGAACACGAAATTTTATGATAACATAAACCTATTTTAATATTATTTTAATGATATCAGACAACCACATCCCTAAATAAAGATTTATAACAAAGGAAGGACATTTTTATAAAAACAACCATAATATGCGCTTCCCGTAATCTGGTTCCGTAGTCTTTTTTAGGAATAGGGATGTTGCCTATGTCAAAAATAAATTATTTCTCAGTGGTTATTAATAAAGGGTCTTTCAAAATATCCAAAATCCACGCCCTTTCTTAATTTTAAGAGTAATAACCATTTTAAATTATCGATTAAACTAAAAAGCACGTTAAATGATTGTGACGTCACATTTCAGTATTTCATACTAAGCTCGCATACTAAGTGTTTTGACGTTTGATGAAAAGTGATTTGACTAGTTGAACATATTATCCCTATTGGTTGAGACGAAAACCTTTTAACCTCCTTTTGCCCGCTACGTGGACTTAGGTTTTAGGAATACCGTAGGAAATTTTTGTATTCCCTGGATAAAAGCGGCCTAGAATTGCTTCTTGCATTGCGCTGTACCCTACGACACATTAAACCATACGTTCATATTCTATGGCGTAATTAATTCATACTCGATGATGAAGACTGAAAACTTAAAACGCACGAGAGTAGAAGAGTCTTATGAAAGTAAACCAGGCTAATCTTTGAAATGGCAATTTTTTTTTTTTTTAAAGAATATTAGCCATGTTAAATGACTAATATTCCCCTTTCCTCTCCAACTAAGCGTCAGGCTTGTGCTAGGAGTAGGTACGACAATAGTGCAACGGGCGGGGTTTGAAACTTTGAACCGTCCGAGTCGACCTTTCGGTTTTCTTACCGGTTGAGCTATATTGAGGCTCGAATCGAGGCATATATTATATAAATTTATATGCACAGTAGTATATTATGTTACATACGTAAGTGAAGCCTTAACATAACATTTGGGCACATTTGTAGAGCGCTATCTATACTGTACCTACTAGTAGGTTTTGTATCTTCTGTCCCATCAACGAGCGCGAACTTTAAGCACCTTGTACCTAATAATACGAACGCTGAACGCAACAACGTCTATGGTATCATGTCGTCGCGCACATAAATGTCGATGTCACAGAATTATTCTCATGAGATAAGCTCGAACAACACACAATCACAAAGTTTTGTTGCAGCTATTTGGCTGTGGAACTCTGAAAACTTCGTAATCGCTCCGGATGGAAAGGCTTTATGAGTACAACTCGGAAATGTAAAATGTAATATGAGACCTCTGTAACAAAAGCTACCTACCTACCTACGTTAATTTACGACGCGGCTCGTAAAAATATGTATCACATTAAAATAATGTATAGAATTTTGTAAAAACAGCCTGTGTATTCATGGGACATGTAGGTTGCAGGAAGATTACCTACCTACTGTTTTTTTAGGTGGCTATAATTTTATTTATTAATGCTATAAAAAATTTGCAGAAATTGACTTGCTGCGAATGTTTGCATGGTGCAAGTGACTTGCCAGAACTGATTTCTGCAAGTTTTATTCCTAGTGGACAGAACCTAAAGATAAACACATAACATCACATAATATCCTACTATCATATACTTTTTTTTTTAATTAAAAATATTACAATAAAACTTAAAGCTAGTCTTATCTAATTACTATACAAATCATACCAGTGGAATAGTGCCAATAATACTGGCTGCATTTCCGCGCGGGACGGCCAGGCTGATCCGTTGCGCAAAAAAATGAGCCAGCCCTTCTGTCACTAGAAGGGGCTATTAATCGCGGTGAAATGTCTCGTATTTTTTTAGCATTAAGACTCCATGGCCCTAGGGTCTCCACGGCAAACGGAACAAAAATATAACTTTCGATAAGAGAGGCATACTTACTTGCGCCGCTTGCCGTTTTCAGCCAATTCTGCTGCGGCTCCCGGTCTTGATGCTGTCTCCCTGATATGACACAGGGCCAATGTATCAACGCACATTTCGTCCCACATTAGCGTCCGTCCCTGTTCCCAGGGAAGCAGCGTCAATCCATCAGGTCTCTTGCCATCATCCCGACTAATCTCTGCTGGCTCAGTGAGCGCAGGAAATGTCTGTGGTGGCAAGAGCCCTTTTGGTCTAAATAGCCTACCAGAGCTCCTTTGGAAAGAGAGTCCGTGGATTCCAAATTTATCAACCTCTTTTCCACACGGACATCTGTGCCGATGGCACAGTGGTGTTCCCAATCGGAGACACACCAATATAATACCTAAATAATATTAAAAAATAATATAACATCAAATACCTTCCTATACTTGCTATAATCTCGATGAGTAATACAATTTCACCGTATTTACTTAGTAGAACGTTATACTTATAAATATGTTGACTGAATCCCAAAATAGTCATTTGGATCATTGGGTCATGTTAGCGAATGGGTAGTAACTAGTGCCTGATTGGGGCAATGGCCGACCTATTTCCACATAATATATTTAGTCTGTTTAAATAGCTACTCGTAATTAAAACCTGGCAAATAGGTTGGTTTAAAAATAGAAACCACAGATGCTAGACTTTTCATAATATTTGCTTACGCAGATTTCTTGAACTACTTTGTATATTTAAAGAAATTCATTCAGCCGTATCAGAAATTAGCTTCTAATTTAGCCGAGATTTTATCCGTGTCGATATTATAAGTACCTAAGTGTAGAAATTCTGTAAAAAAAGTCCTCTAGATCTTGGAATTCCTCCTACGCTGATGTCGGTCGCGAACTTCGGTCGCAAAGTCTAGTTTTTTTTGTGGTTTGAAGATATTTTTTTCTGTAGATATTTCAATTTCGACTACGAGTATCTACCAAAGATTTTAGTTATCGTAGAGTTATGAAAGTTATCAGTACCTATATTAAAAACTTACCAAACGTAAAATTGCTCAAGATGCCTTTATGGTAACCAATTATTATCTGTAAAGAAAAATAAAAATATATAAAAATGATAAATAATTTACCCTGACGATCAGCCAAAGGTACGCAGGACTCTAGGTTTGGAGGAAAGTTAAAAGCCTCTAAAATCTGTCACCTGCATGTCTGAGAGTTCGCCATAATGTTGTCAAAGGTATGTGAAGTCTGCCTATCTGCACTTGGCCAGCGTAGCGGACTATGCTAAAAGTCTAAATCCTTCTCATTCTGAGAGGAAACCTGTTCTCAGTAGTGAGCTGGCGACGGGTTGATCATGATGATGATTATTTAGTTGAACTGATGCGTCACTAAAATGGCGGTCACGAGCATTAGCTATTTGTGGGACTTATATCAAGTTGCTTTGGCCAATCACAATTGAAAAGTTACACTATGGCTGTTGGCACTAATAGTTCATTTTTACTAATCTTTAAATTATCTGCACTGTGTACCTAATAATGATTCTGTTTGCTACAAATAACTTTCTCCCAAAAGTTTACGATTTCCTTTTTATGACGGTGAAAATATACGCAACGTGTTTTCGTCCTGAATCAATATGAGGTACATATTTTTTATGGCTCTTTTCAATGTTTATGTTCGTGTTATAACAAAAATGTAACGTTAGAGTTGTCTTGAACTATCTTTTAATTTTTATTAGGACTAGGTGATGCCCGCGGCTTCGCCCGCGTGTATTAAGGTTTTTAAAACCCCATGGGAACTCTTTTAGTTTCCGTGATAAAAAGCCTATGTCCTTCCCCGGGATGTAAGCTATCTCTATACCAAATTTCGTCAAAATCGGTTAAACGGATGAACCGTGAAAAGCTAGCAGACAGACACACTTTCGCATTTATAATATTAGTATGGATATGGATAAGATCGTGTAACTAGCTATGCTATTTAATAAGACATACCTAGATAGGTAATGATCAGTATAAATGTATATTTACTTAAAACAAACTTGAATCTATATTATGTAAGTATTAGGAAAATGCGGTATGTACCTATCTAATTTGAACTTGCTTCGGTCAAACTAAGACGATTTTTGCACGCCGGATTCCAGATGCGATTCAGTTACATTTTTCAAATTAGCGCAGTTATTTGCATACATACGTTTGGGATTCGCGCTTATTCACGTCTCACATATGACAAATATTTGGAAAATTATTTGCTCTAGATTCAATTACTTGATTTTGAATTGATTGATTCAAAACATACCTATTGTCTAATGGACGCCTGATATGATATTGCGCTGCGTGCCGCTGCGGCCGCCTATCCTATTCGCCTCCGTATGTTTTGTTGTTAATTAGTCTTATTCCACTGTATTCACACGAACGACGCGTCGTCGCCCCGACGGTCTAACACGTGTTTTGTTACTAAGAATTTTTTTATTACCCTCATATGTCTCGCATATGTCCTTTGAAAGCTTTTGATATCATTAATAATAATATTTTATGGATGGATGATTATTAGAAAGGCATGTTTACGATCTTCAGGAGAACGGGAGATTATTTTTTCATTGCATTAAATTCTGCGTAATATTTTGTATTTAGAGTCCTTTTTTCCGCTAGTAAAAATGAATGGCGCTCGGCTTTTAACTTGCTGCGTTGGTAGCGAGTAGGCCGACATCTGCTGCGCGATCGCGGGAGAATGACAGCTACAATGTCACGATCGCAATCATCTCTGATTGGTTAACGCTCGCTCACTATTGGCTACAATACATTGTTGCAACAAGAATCGCACAAATTCAGCCAATCAGAACAATTGAGATTGTAATAATGATTGATGCAGGTTTTAGACAATCGCCCTACTGATATTGTATTGCAAATGGCAAAAAGTTCTTTTTTTTAACTTTTATCGACAAAACATATTAAAAACCGACTTCCAAAACCACTAGCTACAAAGTAAAAAATAATTTTTGTTTCTACAAATTTTGTATGTATGTTGAAGTCGGGCGAGCATTATAAAAGAAACAAGAAATGAAAGCGTGAAGCTCGGCCGACTACACATACACGTGTAGAAGTAAAGAATATTTTTTACTTTGTAGTGGTTTTGGAAGCCGGTTTTTTAAGTTTTTTAGTGTAAGTAGTCATTAGTTTTGCTGGTGAATTGATATTTTGGGTACGAACCCAAAATATCAATTCACCAGCAAAACTTTCCAAATCCACACAGCTTAGGAGTTCAGTAGGTACCTTGCAGCATCAGGATCGAAGAGTTGGTACTTGGAATTCAATAACAATGTCTATGCTTGGTATTTACAATATTATTTCATCTAGTGTAGTTAAATACTTGTCATTTCTTATAGTACTTAGGAGGACACGGATGGATGTAAAAACAATTTTTTTTTTACTTTGAAATGGTTTTAGAAGTAGGTTTTTTCTTATTTGTTACAGTCTAAAAATACTTATAGCGCGCTAAGGTTATAAACACTCCACTGTTTATCAGTAAGGCGCTTAATTGCAGTAATCAATTACGAGACCAAAAGCTGAAGTAACAAAACAACTTGATTTTCCCTCCTACACCCTCAAAACATTTATCTTGGCAAAATATTCTGCCTCGAATACCTCCCATCGGATCTGTTTATAAAGAATGCGTATTTAGGCATTCTCTTGGGATCTATTCAAAGTTTATGAGAGCATAAATAAACATAAACAATGGTTGTATAAGAATTGATAAATGACTTTATTTCAAACAATATCACCGTTGTTCAAAACTAAATTAAACTCGCCACTTCGTTCATTACGTAGATTTAAGTAGCGTTAACTTTCGATTTCCATTAGGTATGTACTTACATAATATAAAAAGCTTTTTCTAAAAAAATATATGAAATTTGCACATTTCGTACCCTGTAGATTGGTTCGAAAGTTAAACATCCCGGACAGTATTAAAACTGTCCAGAAAAGTAAGTATGGAATTTCATTTCTGGACAGTAGGTAGCTACTTATTACAACAACTGTCCAGAAAAGTAAGACGTATGAAATTTCATTTCATATCATAAGTTTGAAGATTCACACAAACAATTATTTAGAAAATTTTGCATGAGTAATGAAAGGGGTAATTTATTTAGAAGTGGCGAGGGTATTGGGCATTGGGTAGATATACGTCTCTTTCAACAGATCAGCAGGTAAGTGATTCGGGTACGCCACTGCCGCACCGAGCGACGACGCGTCCACCCATCCGCCACCACCGCATCATCACCTGAGAGCCGAGTCCCGTGTATGATACAATCATTGAAAGAGAAGTTTATTTATACACTAGCGCTTGGCTGCAATCAGACCTGCTTATAAGTGATGACGCAGAAATGGAGCGCGCTTTCCTAGAAGATACATATTCACTCTTGATTTGAAGGTACCTTGACCACGTTACATGGTCCGTTTTTGCCACTTTACAAACTGCGCCTAATGTTACTTTACCTTATTTGCATGGGTAAAGTTAAAGACCTGAAGAGTAACACAAGCTACTTTTTATCCTGGAAAATCAAAGAGGTCCCACGGGGTGTAAAAACCCATATCCACGCGAACAAAGTCGCGCACATCAGCTAGTTTATAATAATAAAGAGCTTAACAAAAGCAAACTTTCTTAATAAGGACTACATTGACCAAGCTTTCCGCTTATTGTTTTCGCCAGAAAACTTCTGAAACAAACAGGAAATTTGTGCTTAAAAAGTATGAATAAGTAGCACATTTCCGCGCAATGAATTAAGTCTGGAAAAGTATTCTTAGGTAAAAAGAAAATTAATAAATCCCAAGTAAATGTCGTTTGTGCTCCACGTTTATTATAATTATTAATAACGTTTCGTACCTTAACTTCCTACAATTTATTATCCTTAAAATAAGCTTGGGTAATAAAAAAGTAGGTGCTAAGTCAGATTTAATTTCTGTCCGCGCTACCTTCCGCCCATCTCAGTAAGTATACTGAAAGATTATAAGTAGGTAGATAGGTATACCTACTGAAATATTTTCGCTCGATTATATTTTTAGATATTTTCAATTTGCCGTTATTTTAATACAAATACGGGAGTATATTTTTAGATTAGATTTAATATTATGTTTTGTTCAAGCTTAAGAATGAGTTGTTTTAACAGTTTTTTTATGTTCGAATAAGTTTTTTTAGTTATATTGTGTAAATAAAAAGATTACCCAGCTGTGTTTTTGTGGGCTCTTTTCAGACCAGAAATACTGCTCCAGGATTAACATTTTAACTAATTTACAACTTGTTGCAAGTTAAGACTGTTATTTTAAAAGTAGATATAACTTGATTTATTTCCGATTTTATCTTCGATTAAGAAACTTGTAGTTCAATTTAGTACCTACGGTCGTTCACGCTTCTTTTTTACAACTTTGTGAACGACTTTAAAAGCAGTTAAGGCAAACGCGTGTTACATTTAAAATACTTGATAGCTCTTTTGTTGTTTCGTGCTGAAAGTTTAAATAGCTCAGAGTGCCACGTGGATCATTGATGTGAAGTTTAGGCATTAGAAATTGAAATAGTGGAGAACTAAATGGCAAAAGGTTAAACGAACGAACCTCCTTGGCTGAGCAGCGCAGATGCCCATCGGTGAGTGAGCGAAAGAAATTATAGCTTCGCTCCTGTCGTGTATTCCAAGACATCTTAACTCTATTTCTTATTTTATTTATGTTGAGTATTAAAGCATAAAAGAGTTTAGCCGGATTTTCAATACGGAAGTCTAATCCATACTTAGTAATATTATAAATGCGAAAGTGGGTATAGTGTCTATCACATTCTCATTGGCCATGAGCTTAAAACCGATTTTGATGAAAGATACAGGAATACCTCGCATCTCGGAGATAGATATAAGCTACTTTCCAAGGCTAGGTTAATTCCCAAGAATAAATAATCATTTGAAAGTCGATACCGCAAAGCCTTAAGACTGGTCTTCAATGAGTGTGTCCTACCTGCGACGACGTATGGAGCGGAAACGTTTCCCAATCCCAACAAACTAAAAGTCGATGCGCGCGCTATGGAGCGAGCTATGTTGGGTAACTCTCAGGGATAAAATCCGGAACAAGGAAATTCGCAGAAGAACAAAAGCGACCGACATAGCTCAAAGGATTAGCAAGCTGAAGTGACAATGGACAAGTCATGTCTGTCGCAGAACCGACGGCCGATGGGGCAGACGTGTTCTGGAGTGGAGACCGCGTACCGGTAAGCGCAACTAATTTTTGAAGTAAAAATAAAATTATTTAAAACAAAGTTCTAAAGCCCTAAAATGTTATTCAGATATCGTGCGCAACCCCTAATACAAATATTGCTACTTCGAATCCAGAATTCTTAGATTCAGATCGGATGCAACGTGTAAAGTGCCTTCATCATCATCATCAACATCATCATCAGCCTGTGAACGTCCACTGTTGGACATAGGCCTTCCCTAAAGAGCGCCACCACACCCGGTTCTCAGCCTTCCTCATCCAGCCACTTCCCGCCAGCCTCTTTATATCGTCGGTCCATCGTGCATCGTGCTGGAGGGCGTCCCACACTACGCTTGCTTAACCGCGGTCTCCACTCAAGGACTTTCCGGCTCCAACGGCCATCGCCTCTACGACAGGCATGACCTGCCCACTGCCACTTCAGCTTGCTAATAGTTTGGGCTATGTCAGTGACCTTGGTTCTCCTGCGGATCACCTCATTTCGGATCTTGTCCCTCAAAGAAACTCCTAACATAGCCCTCTCCATAGCTCGCTGAGCGACTTTGAATTTGTGGATAATGCCGTTTGTTAGTGTCCACGTTTCAGCACCATAGGTGAGGACGGGAAGAACACACTGGTTAAAGACTTTCGTCTTGAGGCACTGAGGAATTGACGATGAGAAGACTTGACTCAAAGTGCCTTAATCAATGAAAAATCGCGGATAAATCGTATGGAGTATACACAAATAAAAAACCGTAACGAAGTCATCATGATCATTTACGTACAAAATCATAATGTAGAGAAGATATTATTTTTGCCAACTTTTTAGAAATTGATCGCTGTAATAATATTTTGCGCTTCACTAATTTAACACTGACACGAACCAGTGACCTATATCAAAATTAAGTACAATTACGAAGAAAAAACATTCCTCAAATAATTTATTGGTCGTTCCAGCTCAACCAATTTTGTAAGTGAATAATTATTTACTTACAAAATTGGTTGGAAAAGGTTGGTAAAGGATGGGAACGAAGTAATTTCCATATTCTATTTCAAACCCTTTACTTAGATCTAGATTATGATAAGCAACGTATTTTTTTTATAAATATAAAATTCGGCTGTTAGGTCAGCTTCAGAATTTCTGCATTCGTTTTATTTACGTGCTGCGCAAATTCGACTATTGTTCGTTCACTTTAACTTGACGCCTAACTTTATGTTGGCATAACCATTGCAAATCACACAATAATAAACCCTAATTTCTTAGGAATAAAGCAAACAAAGCAATGGTGCCAACATAAAGTTAGGCGTCAAGTTATAGTCAACGAGCAATGTTATCTTAGAACTTTAACTGAAGTGATTCCCATAGGTAAGAAATAAGATACCTATTTATCTAATAGGTGACTCCCTATTCGCTTTCGCCGGAATGTAGGTACATATTTTTCAATTTTTTAATGTATTTACTTAATACCTACCTACTCTACTCGTACCTGCTTTGCAAGGTAGCTGTCAGTATGATAAGAACTGATAAATTATGTAGTACCAAAGTACCTCTTACAAAGTTAAATCTTTCCCACTTTGATGCTAAAGGATTAGGTTGCTAAAACACTTTTGTCTTGTAAATTGCTTCTAAACATTCATAAAGCTAATCCGGCCTAAAATTTATAAGGCCTTATACAAATTTATCCTTCTAATATATCGCGTTTCTAAAATATGGCACTTAGTTGTGTTCACATGTGTTACATAAATAAACAAGGGTCACTTGGTAAATATAGCAAAAATATAGTGCATATTTATATCGGCGGAAAAGTTAAGACAAGGGTAAGGGTCATTTACGTAAGGGCAAAGAGGTCAGGTTCATAATATCGAAATTGTATACCGGCTTCATTAGCGAAACGAGATTAAAGGGCTGAATCAAACAGAATGCGCGACGGAAAGATCATATCATAGATATGTTACGTTATGTGATTGTATCATAGATAGGCGTATAAAATGCATTTGTTTATTTTTATTGACATAAATAACTTTATATTTGCAGAATAACTACATTATATTATGCTTAGCACCCGTAAGCCTTGCCTACGCGTCTTCTGCTTAAGGCATTGTGGCTTTAACAACCAACCCTTAGGTATAAACCTGTGATGTGGAGCACCATTTATAAAATAAACGTTTGTCTTTCTTTGTCGACTTGTCTGGCTACTGCTACACGTTCCTCTCGTACATACACACATATTATGCGGATATAAATAAAGTAAACGTAGTAAAAATAATTAATGTAACGTTCTCGCTGATGAGTAAGACAGAAGATAAAATTGCACGAGATAGCGGTCTGCAAATGTGACCCATATGCGGTACCTAGTTTTTAAGGCTTCACTTTAGACGCGTAAGTAACGTATATCTACTTTTTTATTACATAGCGTTTTTAACGTAAGTGGCGTTGGAGTAGAAATTTTTAAAAATACAAGGAAATGTAGGTAGTTATGTAGGCTTTGACTTACAAATCACGCGTTGAAGCTGCGTTCCTGAAATCGCGTGCCACCGACATCACGCATTGTAGTTCGATGTACTTCATTGTATCCAGATTCCACTTTAGACAGTATGAAATTTTACATCTCACCAACAGGTTGAAAGAATTTGAGCGTCAAAACAATAACATCAGCGTAAAAATGGATCTAAAGATATGGATTCAAATTAAAAAATTCAGTATCAACGATTTTAATTTATTAAAGTTTCCGCCTGGCGCGTATAGATATATGAACGAACTTGCGCTTTAAGTCTATTTTACTTTGACGCTAAATATTTCGAAGGCTTCAGTTTCCGCTGCGCGTTATGTACGTTTAGGACTTTAGATATGAACTATAAATAACTTCACAATCTGTTTCGACATTTTGATTAAGTATTAAGTATTCATAGAAAAATTCAGTTTGACGTAGGCAACCGCTAAGAAAGGATTTTTGGAAATTCAACCTCCAAGGGGGCGAAAAAGGGGCTGGAAATTTGTTGAAATACTTTTTGGTTTATACTGAAACATAATACCTACCATTATCCTCAATTACAGTAGCTGGCAAGAAATATTGTACATCGACCTTTAGAATGAGAGGTCTCGGTCTCTGTCGAAAGGTCGATGTACAATATTTTCTGCCGCGTACTGTACTTAAGTAACATTTCTTTCTTTGCATTGGGTTCCTCATTGCTAAAGGTCCCCCATTCTATTAGAAAAGAAAGAAAGAAAGAAAAGTGTTTATTTTTCTGTTAAAAAATTCTCAATACCTACTAGCGACTAGCCCGGAGTTAGGAAGTTGGCGGTGTTGCACCCCCGTGCCTCAGAGAGCACGTAAAGCCGTCGGGCCTTCATCTGATCTCTCTCCGGTCGTGTTGGATTTCCTTTCCATTGAGCTACGAGAGTGAGAGAATAGAGAGTGCACCTGCGATTGCGCACACACTTGTGCCATTGTGCACTATAATATCTCCCGCGCAGTTGGCTAATCTCCATGGAGATTGGCCGCTACAGAAAAAATTCGGTCGGGAGGACTTATATGTGTATTATATATCATATATGGGACTTATTATTATTAATATAAACTAGATGATGCTCACGACTTCGTCCGCGTGGATTTTCGTTTTTGAAAATCACGTGGGAACTCTTTGATTTTCCGGGATAAAAGTAGCATATGTCCTTCCCCGGGATGCAAGCTATAGCTGTACCAAATTTCGTCAAAATCGGTTGAACGGATGGTCCGTGAAGGGCTAGCAGACAGACAGACACACTTTCGCATTTATAATAGATATTAGTATGAATAATGGTATAAAAGTTTTCTTAGGGTAATGGTGGGTTTCCAGGTCCTTCTGTATTCCACAAGTAACGCTTAATGACCGCAAAATGACAACGTAAAAGTGGAATGCTCCTGATTTGGGTATACCCACTCGTACGAACTTCATTTTCTTTTGACATGACAGGATTTGCGACCCGCCCTAAACGTTTTAACTTTATCGGAATTTCAAAAAGCCACTTCATTTCCTGCTAATGAAGGACACCCCTTTAAAACGACGCAAAGTTACATTTCGCTAAACAGAGAACAGAGACATGAACTGAGACATTCAAAAAATACCGGTCAAGTGCGAGTCGGACTCGCAAACAAATCGTTCGCAACAATACCATCGTACAAGAAATAACACCTTTTAATTTTTTATGTGAATTGTGATGCAACTAAAAATTCACCGTTGTCGAATTTTCGTTTTGCTTGTGCTATAGGAAATTGCTACTTTCCTGCCAAATTTCATGATTCTAAGTTAACGGGAACGGTTTTTATTCCGTTGATGTGTCGAAACAATTTTTTTATTTATTCCTACCAAAGAATTGAACACGAATTGAATTTATTTATATATACTTTATTGCACACTAACACAAAGTAAAACCCGCTATAGTAGGTACCTACTTGCTTTGCTTTAAATTAGTAGGTCTAAACTAGCGTGTGTTCCTAGACAATTTCAAAATTAATTTAACTTGCTCCAAGAAGCTCCAAGTTACAGTTTACCTACCTCATCTAGGAAACTATGCTCAAATTACTTTACACTAATAACACACTGCAAAATCTGTGTTATACCAATTAAATAGTATTCATGATCACAAATCTTTATTTATCTTAGGTAGGATCATTCCCACATGCCACGGTCTTGCACCGCCTGCATCCAGCGGCTCCCTGCGACTTGTTTGATATCGTCTGTCCACCTAGTAGGGGGTGCGCCTCCCGGTGCGAGGCATCCTAGGGTCCCAAATGTCTTCCTATCAGTTTTTCGAACTATGTATGTATGTGCCCTGGCCCATTGCCACTTCAGCCTCGCAACCCGTTGAGCTTTGTCGGTTACTCTGGTTCTCCTACAAATCTTTCTTCTGAATTGTCACGTTGAGAAACTCCAATCATAGCTCTCTCCATCACCCGCTGAGTGACATAATGAGCTTTCTGAGTAGTAATAGTATGTACCTACTGCACCAGTTAGGTTTGATTAATTAGTTTTTACACCGTACACGGTCCGTGCCGTACCGTGCCGTGTCCGTGCAATTTTACTCTAAAAAGTTAGAGTTACGTTCCCGGGATCGAACCCTGGACCTCCCGAATAGGAAGCCGATGTCTTGACCACTAGGCTATCACTCTCTACTCTACTTTATCGCTACTCTAATAAATAATCCGCAAAATTAAATATTAAATTTTCGTATCCAATTTATATTGTAAGTAACCAAACCTTCAACAGTTTACTCAAGAAATTATGTGTACTCTTCGCAAAGAGTTCGCAAAATTCGCTGAGTAAACTGTTAAATCTCTTGGGAAATGTTTTTCTAGTAAGAGATCTACTAAACTTATATAATGAGGTGTAGGCAAAGTAACCAACCAAATAATATTGCTGAGTTTGTATTATTGCAATAGTATTAAATTAATCAAAATCATTATAAAAAAAGAAATGTCCTGATTCATGATTGACTCATCAACGCCTAGCCTTGGATCTAGAAAGCTGAAATTTAGCACAGAGAGCCTTATAATGTAGACAAACATATAGATAAGGCTCAATTTTTTGAAATTTTCACGAGAGTGTAACCGCGGGCGGTCGCTACTAAGCTATAATTACGAAGTTACGTCATGTCAATGAAGTGCTTTCATGAGTACAGGTACCTACAGAGACTGAATCAGTATAGTAAAAGAAAAACTGAAGAGAGTAGGAAGTCTTGAGCTCTTGTACTATAGAGAAATCTGTATTCAAGGAATATGCCTGTACCTTTCCATATAAATATAATTCGTAATTTCCGCATGGTAACTTTCCCTATACGAAAAATTTGAATAATTTTCAGTACTATGACGGAATCGAGTACAAGGTCGAGTAATGACCACAGAATAAATGGGGCAAGCCTATCTAGGCCAATGGCATTAATGGATCTTCATTTTTGCATGACAAAAATCGCATAGACATTCATCTCAAAGAGTGGCCCAAGCATTTTATGGCAATCGTTAGGATATTAAAGAAATTCAAACGCCCCTTAGGTCATTTTAATGGCTTCTGGTGTCCGTTTTATTGCCTCTTCATCATTTTCAAATACTATACGTCAATATGATATGGTGCGGAAAAGTGCGAGAGTACCACGGAATTTGGAATGGGTATAGAAGGGAGGTTTGTCTGTACTTTATGATTTACGAAAACACAGCCTCACTGAATTTGCAAAACTTTCACTCGAACGAAGCCCAGGCGGGTTAGCTGGCTGTTGGGATATAACAGAGATTGGATTGCGGTTTTGAGCCATTAAGAGAAAATTACGGGTAGTTTCGGTTAAATCTATCCTTAATGGACATACAAATTACAAATCTGTTACACGAGCTCGAGTTAATTTTTAAAGCTTCCGCTGTCCATCCGTTCTTCTGTCTGTCAGCGGGCTGTATCTCATGAACTGTAATAAGTGGAGAGCTGAAATTTTAACAGAATGTTTATTTCTACTGCCGCTCTAAAAACAATTAATAAAATATTCAAAATGGCTGGCATGAAAATTAAAAAATTAAAAAGTGTTGTTTCTCGTACGATGGTACGGAACTCTTTGTACACGAATCCGACCCGCATTTACTGGGTTTCTCACTATATTTGGTCAAACATCGTTTTAATTCTTTTCCGTCAGTATTTTAATTCAAAAAATTTGCATAAATCCACCCATGACTGTTGTCTCGGCGCGGCGTTACCATTTTGTCGTATACCTAACTAAGTACTCACGGGCTAGAATGTAGTCTTTAGGATATTATCCCACATGACCGAGAGCTACATATTCCACCCACGGTCACCCTATACTAACATTATAGTGCTCAACAAGCTGTTTAATGTGTCACTCATGATGCAATAGGTACTTTTCTTAAGTAACCATTAACATTTTATTACGCCTTAAGCACACGAGTAGATATTCCTTAAGTGAGAGGATATGGCGTTAACCTGCTTTAGGACGGTATCGTTGTCCTCTTTACTAAGCCCACCCTTCTTTCTCGTAATTTAGGAAAAAACAGCCCCATGTGACTAACAGTTATAAAATATGTTTATGCAACCATATTATTGTTGATTCTCACAAGATTATGATGGAAATTTTATCTGTCTTAAACCCTGTATTTTTGACAACCCCCTGGTTCAGTGGTATGCGCATGTGGTCTTATAGGTGGGAGGTCCCGCGTTAGATTCCCGACAGAGGCAATTTGGGAACTCATAATTTCTAAATTGTCTCTGGTCGGGTACTAGAGTAGGTCAGGCTGCCTTTAGGTTTCCATCGATATAAAACATTAACACCGGAATACATTGTCAACATAGGGGCTTCTTTAGAGGACGATACAGACTACAAGTGTCATACACAACCTTAATGCATTGCATATAGGTTGAATATGACAAATGTCGTTTGAATCATCCTCTAAAGAAGCCCCTATCTTGACTATGAACTCCAGTGTTAGCTGCTCTAAAGATACTTCAGCTTCTACCTACTTAAGATAGGTACTATGTCTGGTAGAGAATGTGAAGCCATCCTATAAGTTTTTTGGCATAAGAAATATCTCGAACACATTGAAGTAAAATGATTTCTAAGAGAATGTGTGGCAAATATATCAAATAACTTGTGTGAAATAGCAGTAGGTAGGTATAAGTATCTCGGGTCATAAACACAGGGTTCCGTAAAATCCATTTGCCAAGAAAACAAACAAATAGATAAATGGGTTAACGCTTAAACCTTTATCCCCAAAAGCTGATCAACATTGAAACCCACGTAGGCGTGAGCGCGAGTCATAAAATTAGCATAAAACCACCTTAACAGCCTACAAGTAATTTGAATCAACGTTGTTTCGCTATAAATTGTGGAACAATTTTAAAAATCTAGACATTCTAATTACGGATTTGTGCTTCTTATCTTTTTGGATCTAATTTATTGTAAAAAATCCGACTGTTGCGGTGTATTCGAAAGCGGTGACACATTTTCATACTAAGTAAGTAGTAGGTAGCCCTTTTCATACTGAGAGGAGACTCGTGCTCAGTAGTGCGCCGGCGTTGGGTTGATCATGATGATGAGATAGGTACTATGTATGTCGTATCAAACCATTGAATTATAATGTAGGTACTATGTATCAAACGAGTCGCAGGGAGCCGCTGCATTCTGGTGACGCAGCGTGCAGGGCCATGGCGTGTGGAAGTCTCTACAAGAGACCTATGTCCAGCAGTGGGCGTATATCGGTTGATGACAAAATCGCATCAATTATTTGGCTGTTACAGGAAATTCTGAACAGATTTTAAGAAAGTTTACGTGGAAAAAGCCCTAAAAAAATTAGATACCTGAACATACCTACAACATTTTTGACATTCGTGCGAACGCACTGCTTTGGAGCGGACGCTTTCTCAATAATTGATATAAGTTTTTTGTCTACCCACATCAAAATAATAAAATGTAGATATGAGTGAAGTTAATAAGGAAATGGATTGTGAAGTATATATTCCGCGTGAAAATGAATTTGACGAAAGTGTACGATGTGAAAAAAGGCAGCGGGAAAAAAGTTTGCGCGACAGTAGTGGCGCAAGTATTGATGAAGAAGGATTTACAACGGTGATGCGACGGCGAACCAAACGTCTAGCTGTACGTAAGTCAAGTAGCAGTGATTGCAATGACGACATCGACATGTCGAGACATGCACAAGAAAATGAAAAGATTGAGGTGAGCGTTACGTCTAAGGAAATTTTGCTTAAAAAAATGGCATTTGCGAAACTATTGCGATCAGAAGGTATACTAAATATACTGAGTATTAAATATAAAAGCCCTTATAAAGTTTTGATAGAGTTTGGTGACAAAGAAAATGCTCATAAGTTACTAAGCAATAAAAAGTTTGCGGAAACGGATTATAGATGTCAGTTAACAGAGGGGTTGCAATTGACATTCGGTATAGTAAGAAACATTGACTTGGATGTTCAAGAGGAAGAAATGCGGGCGAGTTTAGAAAGTGAATTCGAAATTTTATCTATTAAAAGATTAAGGAGATGTTTGGATAATGGTGAGTGGATTGAGAGTGAATCAGTAAGGGTGTGTTTTAAGGGTCCTACCTTACCCTCGTATATACTAATATACGGGTGCAGATTTAAGGTGGAACCATTCACATTTCCTGTCACGCAGTGCGCTTCTTGTTGGCGATATGGTCATTCGAAGAAATTTTGCCCAATAAAAAAGGATTTTTGCCCGAAATGTGGAAAACAACACTCAAATTGTGAGACTAAGTTATATACTTGCATTAATTGCAATGGGGATCATATGGCGCTTGACAGAATGTCCTGTCCGGTATTTCTCAAAGAAAAAGAGATCAGGAAGATTATGTGTGAGGAGAACTGTAAATATCGAAAAGCTCTGTCTATATATTACGATAAAAAGAAATTAAGTGATAGAATTCGGCGTGATAATATGGACGGAAGGAATGAAGCATTCAATAACCGTAATGTAAGTTATAATGAGAAGAATTTAAATAAAACATATAGAGACGTTCTAGTTACCGAAGCTGTAATTCATAATGAAGAGAAAGAAGAGTCATCAGATAGTGAAATAGAAATGGAGAATATTGAAACGACATCGACAGGGGCACAGAAAGTTAAAAAAAGGAAGAAAAAAGGAAATAAGACAGAAAGTGTGGTTTGTGATACAGAATGTATCACTGAAAACACAGAAAGAGAACGACATCAAGGAGAAAATAAAGAGGAATATAAGAAGAGACGTAACAGATTTGACTTTGTAAGATTGTTATTAAAAATTAAGGAAGTATGTTTTTCACATATAAGTTTCGAGAATAAAATGAAATTGATTTTCAAAGTTGTCATAGAGGAAATTAAAACGCTGGTAGTTGGATTAATTAAAGATAATGACATTTTAAAAAATTTCTTCAGTCTATTTTATAATGGATAGCTACAACAACAGGCTCACTTTAAACATTATGCAATGGAACTGTCAGAGTCTGAAACCAAAATTAACAATTTTTAAAGCATTTTTGGATCAAGAGAAGATACATATTGCAATTTTGAGTGAAACGTGGCTCAGTGAGGAGGATGATTTTAATGTTAGCGGTTATAACATATTCAGGAAAGACCGATGTGATGGTTATGGTGGTGTAGCAATAATAGTGCATAAAAGTGTAAAAGCTAGAGTTTGTAATATTGATATTAGTAATGTAGGAATAGAAATAGTCTATATTAAGGTTCTTAACTGTAATAATTTAGAAAACATTGTCTCTGTGTACTGTCCGTCATCTGTTCGTACTACTCAGGCTGATTGGGATGGAATTTTCGCAAAATTCGGGAAAAGAAGCATAATTGCCGGTGATTTTAATGGTCACCACACTAATTGGGCGAATAAATGTGATGTTAGAGGTAACCAGTTACAGGATGCTTGTCTTGAATCTGGTTTGGTTTCAATTAATGATGGTGAAGCTACGAGGATTAAATTAAATCTGAATAATTTACAAGAAACTTCACCAGATGTCACATTTGTATCTTCTGATATAGCGATTAGCATTAAATGGCAGGTTACTAAAGAAAATTTGGGTAGTGATCATTTAGTAATTCAATACACTATCAATTACGTGGAAAAGTTACAATTCGTTGAAAAACGTAATTTTAAAAAGGCTGACTGGGATTCTTACCGTGAAACTCTTCAAGAAGCATTTCATTCACCTATTAACATTCAAAATATACAACAAGGTTATGATTCCTTTATAGACAGAATAAATGATGCTGCTAATAAACATATACCTATGTTTAAAATTTGCACTAGTCCAAAATCTAAATTTAAACCCAAATCTTATTGGTGTGCTTCTATATCGGAGGCTGTTGCTAAACGTAGGTTAGCATTAAAACATTTTCGTCGCAATCCAACACCCGATAATCTTAACATATTAGAACAAAAAATTCGAGAAAGTAAAAGGGTCATATGTCAGTATAAGTCACTTGATTGGCAAAATATGTGTGATAGTATTAGTGAGGAGACGTCAGCGTCTGTTATGTGGGATAAAATGCGATGGGTAAAGGGATACAAAAAACGGAGAGTGTATGCATCTGATAAACAAAAAGTAGATTTACTATGTAAGCTAGCACCTGATTACGCATTAGCATCGATGCCAAAATTAGAATCTAAGAACACTATGTTAGAATCAGCTTTTACTTTACAAGAGTTATTAGTTTGTTTAAAAAAGAAAGACACGGCACCTGGAGAAGATGCAGTGACATACTCCATGATTTATAACTTACCATTAAACGCTAAAATAGAGTTACTCAAGCTTTATAATTCCATTATTGTTGCTGGCCAAATACCGAATCAATGGAGAGATGTAACGATTGTGCCTATCCCAAAACCAGGTATTAATGGTTCTTTGTCTGATAATTTAAGACCTATTGCACTTATTTCATGCATTTGTAAAATATTTCATTCTATGCTAACCAAGCGCATCGAATGGTTTGTTGAAAAACATCAATTATTATCTCAAAACACCTCCGGTTTTAGAAGAGGCCGATCTTGTTTAGACTGTATTACTCTTGTAACCTCATATATTCAGGAAGGATTTTCTAAAAACGAACCCACATTGGCTTTATTTTTAGACATAGAAGGAGCGTATAATAATGTTGGTGTTAATGAAGCTATTAAAACACTTGATAAAATTGGTGTAGGTTCGAAAATATGCAGATATTTATGGTGTTACTTAAGTGAAAGGTATTTAAGGATTGTAGCTGATAATAAGGGAGGTTCAGATATAGTGAGATGGACTAGTATGGGCTTAGCTCAAGGAGATCCGATTTCTCCTCTAATATTTAATATTGTAACGCAAGAAATCACACAAAACATTATTCCAGGTGTAGCTATTAGTCAATATGCAGATGATTTTGTGTTCTACATAAGAGGAGCTAATTGGCATGAACAAATTTTCAAAATGCAATGTGCTATTAATATAGTGGTGGAAAAATTGAGGCTAATTGGCTTAGAACCATCTCCTAGTAAAACTAAAATATGTTTATTTACAAGACAGCGGAAAACAGAGCAATTTAATATTAAAATTCATGGTCAAATTGTACAAATTGTAAATAATATAAGATATTTGGGCATCTGGTTAGATAAATCTTTAAGGTGGACGAAACACTTAAATGAGATTAGTGAGAGAACAACTAAATATCTAAATATTCTCAAAATTTTAGCTGGATCAGGTTGGGGAGTCCATCCTATGCATTTGCGCAGAATATACATTGCGTTAATACGTAGTAGAATGGATTTCGGCTCTTATTTGTATGATAATTCGGCTAAAACACACCTGTTCAAGCTTGATAGAATTCAAAATCAAGCACTTAGAATTATAGGAGGATTCATTCGTAGTACACCTATACACGTTATGGAAAATGAAATGGGTATTCCTCCGTTGTTCATTAGAAGGAAATATCTAGCATATAAGTGTTGTATTAAGGTACAATCATGGTGTAATAATGACATTGTAAATAGTTTAGACAAACTTAGTAATGTAGGTGAATCAAGATATTGGCTCAATAAAAAAAAACCTTTACTTGCTATCACATATGACGAGACTAAAACAGAGGCTATTAACTCTTCTAAAGTAATGGAGATGTTTACTTTAAATTCATGGATCAGTAATATAAAATATGATGATAATATTATAATTAATTTAAAATGTGTTAATAAGGGTAAGAGGTCGTACGAAATTAATAGATTAAAATATGAAGTTATTCAGGAAATCAATAATACTTACAGTGAGTTTTACAAGGTTTATACTGATGGATCAAAGAGTGAATCGGGTGCAGGTGCGGCTATATATGATCCGAATCGTAACAGTCACAAAATATTTAAAGTAAACAATGAGCATATATCGATATTAACTACCGAATTGATAGCAATTTTTGAAGCTCTTAAGTACATTTTAGCAATTGATGTGAAAAAAGCAGTTATATTGACAGATAGCAAAAGTGCATTGCAACATATTATTAGATGTACTAAAGGTTGCAATGGAATATCGATAGCATATTCTATCCTTGGTATCATACAAGATTGTAGAGACAAGGGGTTTTTTATAAAGTTTCAGTGGATTCCATCCCACATTGGACTGTCCGGTAACGAGGAGGCGGATCGATTGGCAAATTCGGCTCTTTTAAATGGAATAAATTATAACATAAAACCTCACTACACCGAAGTGTTTTCAAAATTCAAAACTATTTGTTTTAAAATTTGGAATGAATATTTTAATAAGAGATCACTCGATAAAGGGATATGGTATAGAACAATTCAATCCGAACCTCCTCGTATACCTTGGTTTGTAAATAGTAAAATTAATAGAAATAAGTTAGTTATAGCATTTAGACTTAGATCCGGACACATGCCATTAGGCAAGTTTAAACACTTAATGAGGAAAAGGGATTCTCCCAATTGCGAAGTATGTGGTAAGGTAGAAGATGTTTCGCACTTACTATTGGCATGTGTTCGTAATCATAATTTGAGAGAAGCACTAACGTGTGAACTAAATTTAAATTTTATGAGTATTGGTATTTTTAACTGTATTTTGAACAAGCCTTCGAGCATTTCGGCAATGAAAGTGTATAAATTTGTTAGTGATTCTCTCAAATTGATATAGTTTTAGGTTTAATTATGTAGTTTGATTTTAATTTAGTTTGTAACGATGGGGCTGGCATATAGATTATCTGTAAAAGCCCCTTACAAAATAACAGATTAAAAAAAAAAAAAAAAAAAAAAAACATTTTTGAAGTAGGGGTTTTAAAACCCCCTTTTTGAAATTTAGGTAGTTCGATTTTATTTTAAACTAGATGATGCCCCCCGACTTTGTCCGCGTGGATTTCAGTTTTTTAAAAACTCTTCGATTTTCCGGGATAAAAATAGCCTAAATCAGTCACCGGGATGCAAGCTATCTCTGTACAAAAACCGGTTAAACAGATGGGCCGTGAAAAGCTAACTGACAGACAGACTTACTTTCGCATTTATAATAAATTATTAGCATGGGTTAGAAATACGTAGCTGAGTCGCCATTTTGGTCTTTATTTACTGACTAAATTGCTAAATGAATGCAATAGATTAACAATATTGAACTATAAACTTATATTAGTTTCTCTTTGTATCGTATTTATATTAAAAGGGTTATTGTACTTTTTGTGACTGTGGGGTCACATTTTTGCCCTCGCTAGTGGCTGCAAAAAGCTGTATATGGCGCTATAAAAGGTCCTCAACTTTCTGAAGGGCCACATATTAAGTTTTTGTTGAGAAAATATGTTACAAGTTTACAAAATTCAATGTAATCCTAGAATGTAATGTGGTTAGTGATGAATGAGAGTGGTTAATATTATTATCGAACATAATAATATCGCGTAGCTAATTTAAGCTAGTAAAGCTTCATTTACGAAAGAGCAACATAGCACATCGCTTAATTTCTAACACCACGTACTTAAGTCATTTTTGAAGGTATTAATATTTCGAAGACATTCGCTAAAGAATTGAGAGACGCGTTCAGTCAGATGGCCAGAAACAAGAATAAGCAACTGCACGTTATCCATACCAACTCAAACTTCTGGAAACAGGAAGTTTGGTCGCTCTCTTAGCTAATTTTGACTTACGCGGAATTAGGCCGCGATTCCGTGTAAGTTTTACTCACGTAAGTAGCTTACGTGATTAATTGACACCACATTTACTGAGGTAAATGACACTTATAAGAGTGTTTACATTAGTAAATCTGTTGTAAGTTACGTAAGTAAAAAATACAGATGTAATTGCGAACTTAAACGCGATATTGAGACATGCCACAGGGCCGCGTAAACAATAATCTATATATATAAAAGGAAAAGGTGACTGACTGACTGACTGACTGAATGACTGACTGACTGACTGACTGACTGATCTATCAACGCACAGCTCAAACTACTGGACGGATCGGGCTGAAATTTGGCATGCAGATAGCTATTATGACGTAGGCATCCGCTAAGAAAGGATTTTTGAAAATTCAACTCCTAAGGGGGTGAAATAGGGTTTTGAAATTTTGTAGTCCACGCGGACGAAGTCGCGAGCATAAGCTAGTCTAAATATATAAAAGGAAAAGGTGACTGACTGACTGACTGATCTATCAAGGCACAGCTCAAACTACTGGACGAATCGGACTGAAACTTTGCATGCAGATAGCTATTATGACGTAGGCATCCGCTAAGAAAGGATTTTTGAAAATTCAACCCCTAAGCGGGTCAAATAGGGGTTTGAAATTTGTGTAGTCCACGTGTACGAAGTCGCGAGCATAAGCTAGTAAAATTTAAAAATGTAACAAGATGTGCATCAAATCGTCGTCGGCAGTCTGCTGTTCCACAATATTCCAATTCCAGGTACAGCACGATGTTGTTGTGTAAAGTGTAAACACTTACTTAGTTGTCATGCTACGTAGTTATAAAAAAGATTTTTTAGGTTTTTTTCACCTCGAAGATATTCAGATTTTTTATTTATTTACTTGTACCAAAGATTAGGTATTATTATTAAAATTATATTATAGTAAAAAGATAAGAGATAGATGGATAGGGAAGCATATTTCTATTTAAGAGATCACAATAATTGAACCATTGACCGTCGGCAGTTTCGCTGAATGTTTTTATATGACCACTTTTAAGTGAAATATGGCCACCATTTCAGTAAATTATTGTCTACAGCTTCAAAATGATGAATGATTTTATTTACCTACATATAGAATGTCCCAAACAAAATGTACATCGCTAATGACCATAATTTGGCAATGTCGGCAACACGATTATGAGGGTTTTGTACAAAATTTATCATTCGGGTAACCGGCATTATGCCTTTTCCCCTGGAGATTTAAACAAACGAGCGAAGAGTGGATAAAGCCAAGGACTTTACAAATAAGCAATTGGCTGAAAAAATGTTTGTAGATCTACCAACATGACATTAAGTTAGGTATACAGAAGTAAGTTGACCTCAAACATGAAACATCGCGTCAAAGAAGCTCACCCATCTAAATATACAAAGATGTAATGTTAGGTACTAATAAATATGTATTTAAAGTGAACTTCCCTAACTTCCCCCTATAAATGCGAAAGTGTGTTTGTTTGGTTTGTCTTTCAATCACGCCGCAACAGACCAACGAATCGGCATAGTTTTATGCATAAATGAGTGGCACTATAGGTACTATTTATATCGAAAAGAGTTCCGACTGGATTTTTGAAAAATCAAAATCCACGCGGACGCAGCGCGGACATCATCTAATGAAATGAATAATGTTTATCGCTTGTTGCAATACTTAACGAGTTGAGTAATAATCTATATTAACATTACTACATTAACATAACATATACCTCCACCGAACTGCAACTGCAATTTTTATGTGAAATAAAGAGTTTAAAACAAAACATAAACGTTACAAAAATAATGTATCGACAGATTACTGATAGATCAATAATTATTAATGTCGGCCGTAAGCGAACTGTGCTCATTCTGTTGTCTAAATACGCTAAATAGTTAATTACTCATCTAAGCGTGGATACACGTGCCAAAATAATTGAATCAGTAATTATGATACCTGTATAATATTATACATAGTACCTAGTACCTATCTATCTATCAAATAAAGTTGTTATATAATATTTGCATGCAATTCAGACTGCTATGCTTCTTCACCAAATACTAGCTTTAGGTTTTACTGTAATAAATTTTACTGTAATAAAAATAATAGGAAATAATAATAGGATATAGCTACTTAGTGAGAAGATTTGATTTTTGCCTTCATGTAAAGAACCAAGGTACCTATAGAACTAAATCTTACAACAGAAGCACGGAGTAAGAATTATCTTTATACTGTGACAGAGTAATTGTAATTTTGGTGAAGCAAAGTCTAACAGATGATTCGAGAAAATTCTTTGACGTGACGAATTACATACCGAAGGATGAAGGGCGTAGAATCTACGCTGTTTCACGGGCGAGCACACTACGGATTGATTTCGCTGTAACGTTAAAGAATGGAATAAAATATGAGTTTGCGAATGTAAAATGAATGTACTTACATACTCTAAAAGAAAAATTAAAAAAACCGACTTCCAAAACCACTACAAAGTAAAAAATAACTTTTGTGTCTACATGTGTATGTAAGTAAAAGTCGGGCGAGCTTCATGCTTTGATTTCTAGTTTCTTGTATTATGCTCGCCCAACTTCATACATACATACACATTTGCACTTTGAACTTGTGGACAAGGCCAACTGTCAGTGTTCAAGTTTCAGCGCCATACATACGTCATCACAGGTAAAAACTTTCCGTCTATAGGCGTGCTAAAAAAATATAAAGAATTTTATGTAAAAATATTTACTTTCCGTAAGATATAACGCTAACTAACCTATTCTACCCCAAAGGCTGTCCAATTTTCTCCGGGTCATCTGACTCAAGTTACATGAAAAGTTGCTGGTAAAAAGGTGCGTGGCCCTTGTTTTTACGAAGCATCCACTTTGATGTAAGCTTTATGGGCCGAACAAAGGACATGAATCATAGTCTGTTGGTAGAAAAAATCATACTTATCGTATATAAATATACTTAGCTGATACAATTTTTTTGTGTGTAGGAGGAGAGGAATAGGAATAGAGAATGAATTTTCAAAACTCCTTTCTTAACAGATGTCTACGTTATAATAGCTATCTATCTACATGCCAAATTTCAGCCCGATCTGCCCAGTGGTTTGAGCTGTGCGTTGATAGATCAGTCAGTCAGCCAGTCAGTCAGCTTTTTCTTTTATATAATATACTAGCAGATGCCCGCGACTTCGTCCGCGTAGTGGTTTCTCATGAGATCTGAAATTTTCCCGCTGCAAAAGGCCTCACTTACCTACTTACTCAGTCAACCCAGAATACCTAAATGCCAATTTTCATATCTCTCACTTCAAAAACATAGGATTTTCATATAACCCTTCCACCCCCATTTTACTCCCTTAGGGGGGGTATTTAGTTAGATCCTTTCTTATCTGATACCTACCCCCTAGAAATAGCCTACATTTCGAATTTCAAGTAAAAATAACAATAGGCTACTTGACACTTTTTTTAAGTTGGTCTTAAATGGTTAATATTTGTCCTATTATATCAAAAAATTAACACTATATTTTTTTGAGCCCTAAAAACCGTAAAACTTTAATTTAAAAATATATTTTTCTTAGCCACGTGAAAACACTGTCGGCCATGTTTGGCCGATAGATTATCTGTGCTCTGACGTCATGCATTTGTAAACAACAGCATAACCTCCCAAAGTTTAATAAACATGACTTCTATACTAGTTTACATGAAAAATATAGTAATTATCGTTATTGCATCATCCGAGAATGTAAAAAACGCATCGATAAAGACCACAGGAAAGTTGTGGATTAGAGTGCCCAGTGAAATAAATATACGTAACACGCAAAGACTTGCTTAAAGGGATCCTATCCTATATGACTAACGACTTCAACCCAAATTTATTTTTGCAAAGATCACTTTGTTGTAAGTCTTACTTAATAACTTATTCAATTTATAAAGAGAAAACGATATTTTTTTACGTTTACTATGAGTTTTTAGAAATATATAAAAACTAGCTTATGCTCGTGACTTCGCCCGCGTGGACTTCATAAATTTCAAACCTCCATTTAACCCACTCAGGGGTGGAATTTCAAAAAATCCTTTCCTAGTGGATACCTTCTCTTTACCTACAAAGAATACACGCACAAAATTTCATGTATCTAGAACCAGCTGTTTAGATGTTTAGGCTGTGCGTTGATGTATAAGTTAGTCAGGACTCTAAATTTTATATATATGGATACTACGTTAATCCCCGCGTGACATAGGGATGACATTTCTTTGTTTACATATTAATGACGTCACATCATGGCTGACAGCGTTTTCTGCGTTTCAAATAAAAATAAAAACTGTATTTTTTTAAATTGGATTTATATATCCATCCTGCGTTTTTAATAATTGTTATTGATATATTTCGTTGTCTTAAGCAAAATACTATAATAAATAATCATTTATTGGACGGAATTAGATATGAGTCAAGTAGCCTATTGTTAAAACTTTTCTATAAAAACATTGCCCCCCTATTTTACCACCCTTAAGGGGGAATTTCCCAAATTGAATTATACAGATTTTTATTATTTAAAGGTAATAACCTAAATGTCGATTTTCACGTCTCCAAAAACATAGGACTTTCATACAACCTTCGACCCCCCGTTAACCATTTCTTAGCTGACACCTACGTCTAAGAAAGAACCTACCTTCAAAATTTCAAGTTTGTAGGCTTTATAGTTTCTGAGATTTCGTGATTAGTCACTCAGTCAGTCAGTCAGTCAGTCAGTCAGTCAGCCAGTGAGTGGTATTTCTCTTTTATATATTTAGATAGACATATCATGCGGATAACCAATCTTCAGCACAGTGTGCCCGTTAACAGTAAATTATATTAGGTACCTACTTATGTAATAAAAAGTAGCGTTCCGCCGCGGATTGGCGACGGGATTTCCGCGCAATGTAGCGCCAGCAAAGAATAAAAATTCAATATTGCATAACGCCCGCAGCATCGAAAACACGAGTTGAATACAAATAAGTTGTTACTCGCATCGTGAGTAAACACTCTACACAAGTATTTTCCAACTTGGTAGAACCTCGTATGAACTTTACTGTGTGCCATATTAAAGTGACTTTGTGAAGTTCTGTGGACACAGTGTGGTTTTCGGGCAAGTTCGCAGGTAATAAAAATGTTTATATTTTAACCGACTGAAAGACGTCCTCAATATTTATTTATTTTATTTATTATTTATTTTATTTCAGATGTTTCATCCATAATGTGTTAGTAACAGAAGAACTTATTAACTATGTTAGTAACTAAATAAAATTACAATTATTATTATTATTAATTAATTCAAATTATAATCAATTCATATACCCCCTTGACCACTTGGTGTTCATGTGTATGTACACCCAGTGTTTCATAAAAGGGTTTTCCCACTTTGCAGCCAATGTTCTCAGAATACTGTTGGAGCTCCCACGCACCCTGCTCATCACAGATGCAGCTCTTTTTCTCACAATCGCGTAAAAATCATCTGTGTGAGCCTCCGCAAACATCTGTGACGCACTGCACCAGCGCGGTAACCCCATCAGTACTCTGAAACCATTGTTATACTGCACTCGTAGGTCGTTGTAGGCCCTCTGCGTATACGTCACCCACAGGCTACACGTGTAAAATGTCTGACAATATGCTTTAAAAAGAGTGAGCTTTACGTCTCTATTACACCGTGCAAACCTCCGGGCTAGCATATTACATCGGACCGCCAACGCCCTACGCTCCCTCTCTATGTCTCTAACGTCAGACATATCGTCTGTCACAATGTGCCCCAGATATTTGAATTCAGTCACTCTCTTAAGTAAGACTCCGTTAAGGGTTATGGGCGGAATATGACCCGTCTATTTATGTTTAACTAGGTGATGCCCGCGACTTCGTACGCGTGGATTGAGGTTTTAAAAATCCCGTGGGAACTTTGATTTTCCGGGACAAAATGTAGCCTATGTCCCTTTCCAGGTCGTAAACTATACCCATGCAAAAAATCACGTCGATCCGTTGTTACATTGCTATCTCTATACACTATCTTCGAGTTTCTTGCTAGTTCTTCTCCGTAGGAACGGCATTCCGAACCAGTGGTAAATTAAACTAGTTGACGATTCAAAAGCACTTGTAAAAGTTTACTTGAACAAAAATCTATTCTATTCTATTCTGTCTCTTTATAAGCCAAAATGACGTCATTTCGATGTGAGACATGGTACCAGAGTAATAGCAATTTGCGGGACTTATACCCGTCAAGATCCTTTTCCGAGGAAGACCGAGGTCCGGGGTAGACCGCAGACTGCAGATTCACAAGATAATGTTTTAGTTATTACGCAACTCAGTCGATATTTCAACGATCATTTCGAGGCGATAAAATGCATCGGTACGCGACAGATCGAGATGGCAATCGGGGTGGGGACGCCCCGCACACCCGCACAACCCCCGCGCTAACCCAGTTCGGGATAGCGCGGGTGACGTGCGGGTGTGCGGGGCGTACCTCCGCCTCATACCCCGATTGCCATCTCAACCTGTCGCGTAATTATAGTTCCAATGCACGCTCGCCCTGCACGTGCGGCTATCGTCACGTTTATTTGTGTCCGGCTTTATTTTTATACCTTTTATTGACTTATCGGCTAAGCTCCGTGTGAGATCGCCGAAAGCCGCCGCACGCGTCGCTACAGTACCCGTAGTATAAGATTTTACGTCTCACCAAACGTTGCTAGAATTCGAGAGTCGAAACACAATAACATCAAAGTAAACCTAAAATTCAATGCCACTGATTTTAATTTCGCAATGTTTCCGCTTGGAGCGCTGGCTGTAGATGTGTAGACAAACTTGAGTTTTAAAACAAGGCAGTTAAGATCCAGTTTACTATAACGCGGAAGTATTTCGACTCTCGAATTCTAGCAACGTTTGGTGAGACGTAAAATCTTATACTACGGGTACAGATAGGTACCTAGTACCTACCTACTTAGGCTTGGTTCCCATTGACGCGGGAGAGAACTTTTTGGCGTCCATTAGATAGTTAGAGCCATATAGATTTATATGTTACGGTATGAAAATAATTATGCGGTGATAGTCTAATTATGACATCAGCCTTCTATTCGGGAGGTCGGGGGTTCGATCCCGGGCACGTACCCCTAACTTTTTAGAGTTAGGTTAGGTGCATTTTTAAGCAATTAAATATCACTTGCTTTAATGGCGACGGAAAACGTCGTGAGGAAACCTGCATGTCTGAGAATTATCCGTAAGTTCTCAAAGGTGTGTGAAGTCTGCCAATCAACTTGGCCAGCGTGGCAGACTATGACCTAATCCCTTCTCATTCTGAGAGGAGACCCGTGTTCGGCATTTAAATTCCGGTACTATACTGCGCAGAAACCGATTAGGGGTTTTAAATTTTAATAAAACTAAAATAGTCCCAATATTTTTGGCTAAGTTAAATCTAAGACCACAATATGTCATTTCTGGGCAAAGGTCTATGTCTCTAGGCCGAACTTAAAAATAAATCGCAGTCAAAGTAGAAACAAAACCTACCTACATAATAATATGTAGGTACTGTGTAGATATTTAATAATATCTACATTTGCGATTTTCTCGTTCACTACATGTTTATTGAGTTATGATAAAATTCACTTAACTTAAACCGATATTGTAAATTTACCGCACAAATATCCCTATTCAATTTTCTCTTCATAATATTATGTTGATTTATAAACAAACCAAGTTCGAAGTATTTCATATATACCTACACCTACTTACACATTAAAACCTGAAACACGCACAACGCGCGACGAAACGCTTCGAACGCGGATCCATGACATTGTAATAATAATATCTTCAAAATATCGGCAAATATCTTCAAGATAAATAGCATCTGGGCAAGCGCGCTCCAACAAGATCATCAATCTAATCAATCTTCAATCTAAATATATAAAAGGAAAAGGTGACTGACTGACTGACTGACTGACTGACTGACTGATCTATCAACGCACAGCTCAAACTACTGGACGGATCGGGCTGAAATTTGGGATGCAGGTAGCTATTATAACGTAGGCATCCGCTATGAAAGGATTTTTGAAAATTCAACCCCTAAGTGGGTGAAATAGGGGTTTGAAATTTGTGTAGTCCACGCGAACGAAGTCGCGGGCATAAGGTAGTCGATCAATAAAGCAATGAAGACATCAGTGCCAGTGTTCGTCTGTTGGTTTGTTGGTTTGTCCTTCAATCACGCCGCAACGGTGCAACGGATTGACGCGATTTTTTGCATGGGTATAGATAAAGACCTGGAGAGTGACATATAGGCTACTTTTTATCCCGGAAAATCAAAGAGTTCCCACGGGATTTTTAAAAAATCTATTTCCACGCGGACGAAGTCGCGTTAAAAGTTGCCTATGTCCTTCTCCGGAATGCAAATTATTTCTGTACCAAATTTCATCGATATAGGTCAAACGGATGAGCCGTGAAAAGCGAGTAGACAGACAGATAGACAGACAGACGGACGGACAGACAGACACACTTTCGCATTTATAATATTAGTATGGAAGTATGAATTGTTGATTGTCGTCAAGCGCAAGCCTATCTCGCAATAAAAAAATGTTACAATTATTGTATCTACCTAATAATATTATATTATGATAAAACATGCCACATAAACGGAATTAATTTAGCAAAGATAAGAGATTTTGTCGTCAAGTAGAGAACAAGGGGATTAGTCTGAAAGTAGGTCACTGTCCTTCCTCTGAATGCTTGCATTACTTATGTCTCACTAACATTGTATATTATATTGTATCATATTTGTTGCTGTCTGGATAATAAATACGACTAGATGACGATATTCTGTAGAAGGAATGCCTTTCTTATAATATTTGAGATGGCGAAAAAAAATTCGTTTATCCACAATATGTTCCATACTATTTCTACTATTTATTACAATAGGAATATTGCACATGCGGTGCTGTTAGTGGTTCGTGGTACCCTATTATTTTAGACTAAATGACGCCCGCGACTTCGTCCACGTGGATTTAGGTTTTTTTTAAATCCCGTGGAACTCTGATTTTCCGAGATAAAAATAGCCTATGTCCTTCCCCGGGATATGACCTCTATCCATCTAATTTCATCAAAATCGGTTAAACCATTGGGCCGTGAAAAACTAGCAGACAGACAGACAGCCAGCCAGACAGACACACTTTCGCATTATAGTATGGAAGTATGGATTGTTTTGCGGCCGTAAGACCATGATGGTAACGTAGTAGTGTTGCCTGTAGCACAGAGTAGACTGTAGTGCCATCACTGGTCCATAGTGGCTTAGGTATATACTGATAGAATAAGTTTCTTAATGATATTATTTATAGTTACTAACATAGGTAAGGTTATCATCATCAACTTCTTCATAAATCTGTTTATACGAAAGTGAAAGTCTGACTGACTGACTGTATATTATCAACGCACAGCCTAAACCGCTGGTTCTAGAGACATGAAAGTGGAGGGCGTGCTCTTTGTTAAGAGTAGGTATCCACTAAGAAAGGATTTTTCGAAATTCTAACCGTAAGTGGGTTAAACGGGGGTTTGAAATTTATGTACCTAGTCCACGCGGACGAAGTCGCGAGCGTGCTAATAACACATAAAATAGGTCGACCACTAGACAAGCCAGAAGCTCGCTAAGAAGGTCCTGAATGAAGCGAGCCTACTAGAGCGAGTGAAGCGAAGCGAGCTGACGAGCTTCGTAGCGAACCGAAATTATAAATTGTGTCAATTTTGTAACAAAAACTTAATCATTGAAAGGACGTGTGCAATTCTTGACGAGATTTCTACCAGAAGCTTCAGCTTCAGCGTGCGAACAAAGAAACTGAAACTAGATAAGAAACTACGTTAAGTACTTGTTAGTGGGAATTGATGAAACTTTGAATAATCATTATAACAAAGGAGTACTTAACTGAGGTTTCATAATCTGGTAGTAACGAATTTGAAACTTCCTAAAACGTTCGAAGTACGTACTCGTTCATGCGAACGTATCCATTGCCTGAATGGAAATGCTTTTAGGATCAAAGCTCAAAGCTACTCGGCTAGCTAACCTAATATAACACAATATATCCATCTGTCAGTCACTCCTGCCTATATAGCAATATAGGTAAGGTACATGAAATACAATGGGTTCCGAAACCCAATATTGGTTGATTGAAAACTCGACATTGGCCAAAGGTAATTAAGCTTCACAAAATTGATTAAATAAGGCTTAGATAATGACGTGTTTGAAACTTACTAATATATAGAACGCGACAGGGCGAGATGGCAATTGGGGAGGGAACGCCCCGCACACCCGCACAGCCCTCGCGCTAATCCGGTGCGGGCGAGCGCGGGTACCCAGTATCGTTTCGTTAACCCATTCCTCTGCTCAGCATGCAATCTGCATGCCGGGCAGAGTTGCCCCAGATTGCTTAATCGCAATCAACTATTGGCTGAATTATTGTATTTTTGCTGCAAGTGTGTGCATATTAGCTAATAATGAAAGAGTTTTTATAAGCGAAAATGTGGAAATGAAGCGAAGCGTCGTGAAGTTGTGAAATGTTGTAGCTCGTATAGCTTTAGTTTTAGTAAGTTCGCGTAAAAATTATCACCACTATATCATCATCACTACGTCATCTTACAAATGCAAACCGACCTTAAACCGACTATCAAAAAGCGTATTTTTACCTATTTTGAAATATATTTACCGTTTTGACTTTTTGACTTTTGACTTTTGTTCGCTAAGCGAACTCGCGCGTAATCGCCTCGTCATACCTTCGACGAACATTTCTCCAGGAGAAACGCTAGTGTGAAGGGGCTTTAACGTAATTACTCTAATTAATTAATGTTACGTACCCACATTCAGGGTTCTGATTTTATCCCCTTTCATGATGCGTAAAATAAAGAGCTACATCGTGCAAATTGGTATATTTTATACTAGACTCTATTCTAATGTACCAATATTTGGCATCAGAATTGGTTTTATTTTCGTAAAGCACAAATTGCTGTCAATAAAAAAGCTTTGTGCAAAAAACTAAATTCTATTCTATACCAGCCAAGTGCGAGTCAGGTTCGCGCAGCGAGGGTTCCGCACTACAGTCTATTTTTTCAACATATTGCACGATAATTCACAAACTATTATGCATAAACTTAAAAAAATCTGTTTTAGAATGCACAGGTAAAGCCCTTTCATATGATACTCCACTTAATATAGTTATCTTACTTCAAAAATTGAAAATACTAATTATTAGTTCATGACCACAATTTAATTTTTTTTGCGTGATTTTCCCCCTTATGTCTGCTATAAGACCTACTACCTACCCCTCTTTTTCTTCTAATATCATTGTACCTACCTGCCAAATTTCATGATTCTAAGTCAACGGGAAGTACTTATCTGTAGGTTTCTTGACCGACCGACAGACAGACAACAAAGTGATCCTATAAGGGTTCCGTTTTTCCTTTTGAGGTACAGAACCCTAAAAATAAGACAATTTAAGCAATTTACTAAGAATGCTACAAGCTTATGTTCGTCCGAAGCAGTATGTTAAAAGAATCAGGGAGCATATTACCATGTTATTAGGGAGCTTATGGCCCTACATTGAGGATAACGCAGTCTACAGAATGTAGACGGCAACATCAAAGTTATATTGTTACTTACTGTCAATAAAAATGAACATACCATGAAAATGCAGCCAGACCGAAGATAATATTATTGATTTAAAGTTATAAGGCAGTTTTAGTTATTTTGGTAGCTGTAGAAGTAGGTACACGACAGGTCGAGATGGCCATCGGGGAGGTAACGCCCCGCACTACCGCACAGCCCCCGAGAGCGCGGGTGACGAGGCAGGACTCCACCTCATACCCCGATTGCCATCTCGATCTGTCGCGGATCATACCTGTAATCGGTTTCGAGAACTGAGAAGGCACAGGAGGCATTATGTGTGTCGTATTCCTCAATGCTAGGAGTCGTGACCCTTTCCATTAATCGCATAATAGTAGGAGTTGGATTCCCAGATCCTTCAGCATACAATTTGAGTAAGAGACTAAGTAGGTATATAAATCTTTGACTACAGCTAAAGTATAAACTTTTATGGCTAGCAAGTGGTAGGTATCTACGTTTCCAAGTGAGCTTCCAAAATTAATCGTAGCGTAATATCTTTGTTATCAGATTCAAAGTGACAAACTTTATGACTTTCATTTTTCTTTTTCCCTTACAAAGGGAATACTACAATCACACGAAAGTCGCCCATAAGACTGATAGGTAAATAAACGCTGATAAAATCTCGAAACTAGTTCACGGCCTCGAAGAAAAACTATGCCAAAAGGGCGATTAGTAGACTCAAAAAGATAAACAAACCGATTTAGGCTAAAAGCTTTTCGGTGCAATTTGTCGCGAGATAAGGTTTTGTAATGAAGCCTCAATCAACGGTACAAGGGTCGGACTGAAATGTGAGAGGTCGCGTGTTCAAATCAGGGGTGTTATGGATATTCGCTTCCGACATCCGCATCCGCATCAATTAATGCAGAGCTGTTACGGATATGGATTCATATTGACAACAAGTAACGACCTGCAAAGAAAGTGGGCGGGAACAGAGAGGCGCGTGCCTCGCGCGTGTTTGCTAGTTGATATCTTCGCTCGCTAACTGACCAATCAAAAAGTGTACGAAGGTACCCACCGAGCAGAAATCCAACAGGGGTTTTACCTACTGATATTATATTTGCATCAACATCCGTATATGCGGAACATTTACATTGATTCAGACAGCCGCATCGGCATTCCGCGGATGTCAAAATTTTATTATTATTTTTGTTATTATTTTTAGAAACCAATTAAGTAGGTACCTAAGAAGTATTAAAATTGAAAGCGAATAGGTATGCAGTCAAACTATGATTGAATAGGCATTCTAGGCACTTAAGCATTCTTTACTGCTTGGTGTGATTGCAGTTAAGCGCAAAAAAATCTCTGGAGATACGGAAACCTAAAAACAAGGGTTTCAGACTTCATCATCATCACCAAACGATAGACGACCACTGCTGGACATAGGTCTCTTGTAGAGACTTCCACACGCCACGGTCTTGCGCCGCCGCTTGAATCCAGCGGCTCACTGCGACTCGTCTGATGTCGTCCGTCCACCTAGTAGGGGGTCTTCCAACACCGCGCCCCCCAGTGCGAGGTCGCCATTCCAGCACCTTGAGCCCCCAACGTCTATCGGTTTTCCGAACTATGTGCCCTGCCCATTGCTACTACAGTTTCGCAACCCGTTGAGCTATGTCGGTTACTCTAGTTCTCCTACGGATCTCCTCATTTCTTTCGAAGACTTTGGTCTTCAAACACTGAGGAATTTTGGAAAAGAAGACATCTCGAAGCTTCCTAAAAGAAGCCGAGTTGGATTCCTAGTCAAACTTAGTCCAAGCTAAATGTTAACTTACGTTACAGTGTACCACAAAAATAATATTATTACTCTAGTAACGATACCTCCTACAATATGTAGGTACAAGACGTATAGAAGGTTAACGTACCTTACGTATATACATACGTAGCGTAGGTATCTAATTGCACGTTTAATATGTTAGCTAGAGCCGCTAGAACAGAGTCCGAGACATCTGCTAGAGATATTACAATAAAGATAATTAGGGATCTACAAGGATAACCGCAAACCCGTCTCGAAACGTAATAAGACGCCACAACCTCGACTCATAATGACATACTTTGTTCTCGTCAAATCTAGACATTGTCAGATAGTCATGCTATTATGTGACGCATATTTTTTTAATTAATTGTAGGCACACTTTTTACCACAGCCACACGTAGGAAAAGATGCCAGTAGGGCGATATCGTAAAACCTGCATCAATCATTATTACAATCTCAATTGTTGTGATTGGCTGAATTTGTCCTATTCTTGTTGCAACAATGCATTGTAGCCAATAGTGAGCGAGTATCAACCAATCAGAGGTGATTGCGATCGTGACATTGTAGCTGTCATTCTACCGCAATCGCGCAGCTGGTGGGTATACAGGGTAGGGTACAGTGCCAACAACTTACCTGTTGTGGGCAAAATTGGAACTAGAGCCGCGTCAGATACCATTTAAAGATCCAGGCGTACGAAGTCGTGGTCATCAACTAGTATTACAATGTAATTTTTAAGCTAGTATGAAATGAACATCAGCTAGTATGAAATGTATTTTCCAAATGGGGTGATTATGTTAAAATAAGGAGATCCGTAGAAGTAACAGAGTAACCGACAATTAGCTCAACGAGCAAAGCTAAAGTGGCAATGGGTCACGTAGTATAGGTCGAATCACCAATGGAAGTTGGGATTCCAATGTGCTGGTTTAGCGATCATGCACCGATAAGCGCAGTTTTGATCGACCCATGAACTGGGTGGACGGACAACAACAAAGTTGCATAGAGCACAAGCGGCACAAGATCGCGAAGAGTGAAAACTCCGTTAAGGGACCAGCTATGTTCAGATATTGGACGGTGACCAATGACCATCTTTAACTTTTCGTTGCGGTGTTTGGAACGAACTAGAAAACTTCAATCAAAAGGATTACACCATATTATTAATTAAGAATCTTCATCTTAAATTCGATATTTTTTATTTTTGGATTAAATCAATAATTATGTTGATATTTTGAATTCAATATCCAAGAATTTAGGCATTTAAAACCCCTTAAAACCTAAACGTTCATAATGCATCGTTCCAGTAAACTAAGTAGTACGTAGGTATCATATTTCAGCGTCATTTATAACTTGCTGGTAGTTCGACGTCAATTCGACGTACATGCCCATTATTCGAGAGCTCCAAGCGTGAATATGACTTCTATTCTGCAAAATCTAGTTTGTGAAATTCCGACCCAGTGTAGTATAAGCATAGCTATTTTGTTTCGCTTGTTTAGAGTAATTGTCTAGTCATACGTCGTTTAATAAATTGGCGATGCCCAAATTAGTTTGTGTTGTGTACAGCAGAAAGTAATGTCCATCGGCCATCGGCCTTTAGAATGACATTTTGGCTTTGTAGAGCGTTGTCACTGTCACTCATACCAAGATGACATTTTGTCGGTCTCAACGACAGGGACAACGCTTTATAAATCTGCTATCTCCTTCTAAAGGTCGATGTACATTACTTTCGGATGCGTACATTGCAAAACACATTTGCTTTTAGAAATGCGAACCTAGTTTATTAGGCTGTAACTCGAGAGTTTATTTATTTAATAAGAGAAGAATTTAATTTAAAGAATTTAACTCCTCATGCGCCATTTTAACTTTGTGTCAAATTTCCTGTCATAAGAGAAGTAAAACTTTTATATCTAAGTACTTGATTTCGTAGGTTTACTAAATCAAGAATATTATGGCTCAAATCTACTGACCTTTACTAATAGATACAAGTACGCTGGAATTGCGACTGCTGACCTGTTTTTGAAGCAACTTGTTTTTCGCCATTTTGGAGCCATAGCAGCAATGAGCGTCATGTGAACGTGCTTAGAACTAAATGTTAGTGATGAGACATTGTCAATATCGTGTCAACGTGGAAACCATTTGGCACAACGTGTCAATTTTAATTTCCGGTAATGCTGCTCGGTAGGGCGGGTGCTTCGAATCGGCACAAAAAACTGATACATTTTCCAGCGTAGGTACTTGTAATATCCATTTCAGTGCTCAAATCACATTGGTGCAGCGAGTATCTTTTCAATATTTTTTAAAAGTTACATAAGCTTTAAATTGCACTTTGTATGAATATATTCCTGCAGGTATATGCGTTATTAACTTTCTTGTGTGTGGAAAAATCCACACGAATGCGCGCACTCGCAAATTTTTTTCCTCCTGTTTCGTATCTTATGCAGTGGAGATAAGGTTCAGTAGACTTTACAAAATTTTAGAAAGGAAGCGTTGCTTCACTTTGCCTTCGTAGCAGTGTGCCTTGAGTATATCAGCTTCAAAAGAAAAACGTTTATTAAATTGCACGGTTTCTTTATTTTGTTAAAAAAAGCTTTTCTTTTTCCACTTACAAAGTATTATTTGGGGGCAAACAAAACTGATAAGAGAGGCATTAAAAACATTAGATACGGCAACAAGGAAAACTTTTTTATTTAATTTCTTAAACTGGATTTTACAAAGGGCTCTGAACAGTAGGAAAATGGCATTTGAGCGTTTGAAGCCGACGGCGTTTCTCTTTATCCCGTAATAAGTTCACATTATGCGAGAAAACGTAACTTATTTACCCCAGTTTCAGCAACATCAACCAATAGACGTCCACTGCTGGACGTAGGTCTTTTGTAGGGACTTCCACACGCCACGGTCTTGCGCGGCCTGGATCCAGCGGCTCCCTGCGACTCGTCTGATGTCGTCCGTCTGCGTGTTCCGGTGCGAGGTCGCCATTCCAGAACCTTGGGACCCCAGCGTCTATCGGTTGTACGAACTATGTGCCCTGCCCATTGCCACTTCAGCTTCGCAACCCGTTGAGCTATGTCGGTTATAATCTAGTTCTCCTACGGATCTCCTCATTTCTGATTTGATCACGTAAAGAAACTCCAAGCATAGCTCTCTCCATCGCTCGCTGAGTGACTCTGAGCTTTCTTATGAGGCCCATAGTTAGCGACCATGTCTCGGATCCATATGTCATCACTGGCAACACGCTTTCAATTGGGTAGAATTTCTAGAATCCTTCGGTTGTGACCTTGGACGATCTAACCTATCGTCCAAGGTTGTGACGTCTACGTTATGAACTAGATGATGCTCGTCGTTTCGCCCGCTTTTAAGTGTTTTAATAATCCCATTGAATTTTTAGATTTTTCCAGGTTAAAAAGTAGCTTTTGTGGCGTTTCTCTTTATTTGACTGATTTACCCCGGTTTCACTTAGGTGGAATTTCTGGAATCATTTGGATCTGATGTCAACGTTATAGAGAACTAGAATATGATGCTCGCGGCTTCGCCTGCGTAAATATAGGTGTTTTATTGAATTTTTTGATTTTCCGGGTTAAAAAGTAGCTTTTGTACGTCCCCGGGATTTAACCCAGCAAACAGACACACAGATAGACAGTCAGAAATACACTTTTGCATTTATAATATTAGTATAGTATATATGTATGGTATGGATATGGATTTATAATCGTATTATGTATCGGTATAGATTTCTAGACCTAGCTGTTTGAGGGATGACAATTATACTGGTATGTTCTACTTTTATGGGCAGCCATTGGTTAAGCGACGATTCCTAATATAAGATATCCTTGCAAAAGAATTGTTAAAGTCCTATAAAATTGGGATATTGTAGGAAAAATAAAATATTGAATATACACAGGTTCATTTCTATTCATTCCCATACTTCAGGCCTCGTGATTTATCTTGCCCGGCCTGATTTGATAACCACTCTCTGAATGCGAATTAACAAACCCAGTGTCCAGAAATTGAATTCCAATTTATTCAGGAATCATTGGCATGCAAAAAGTGTGGCGCAAAGATTTATGTTCGTGACAGCTTGTAATAAATTGTCCTCATATTATAATTAAGGGCTTTAGAAAAATTTACTTTTGGGGATGGTGAGTGCCAACTGCCAGTGGGCTGTGCTTTTTATAAATATCTAAATATATAATAATATTATAAATATTGATCTAAGCTGTGATAGCCTAGTGGTTAGGACGTCCGCCTTCTAATCGGAGGTCGGGGGTTCGATCCCGGGCACGCACCTCTAACTTTTCGGAGTTATGTGCGTTTTTAAGTAATTAAATATCACTTGCTCTAACGGTGAAGGAAAACATCGTGAGGAAACCTGCATGTCTGAGAGTTCTCCATAATGTGTGTGAATAAGGTGTGTGAAGTCTACCAATCCGCACATGGCCAGCGTGGTAGACTATGGCCAAAACCCTTCTCACTCTGAGAGGAGACCCATGCTCTGTAATGAGCCGGCGATGGGTTGATCATGATGATGATGAACTAACAGGTCTACTGGAGGTCGTTATATCTAACAATGTTCTTACATTTGCATTGTTTTATCGATTATTTTTAAGTAGAGGATGCCCGCGACCGCCTGGATTTGGGGTTTTTATAGTCCCGTTGATTTTCCGGTACAAAACATAGTCCTGGTCCGTCTCCACGATGCAAACTGTCTCTGTACCAAGTTGTTGATGATGATGATTTTCCGGGACCAAAAGTAGCATAGTGTTCCCCGGGATGCAATTAACTATCTCTGTGCTAAATAGATGGGCCGTGAAAAGCTAGCAAATAGACAGACATACCTACATACTTTCGCATTTATAATGAAGTGTAGATAGCAATTGCAAAAAAATCAAACTGTGTAATAGGTAGGTATGCGACGCTAGAGGCAAAAATTTGTGACTTGTGAAACAAAGGTGACATTTTTCCGTTCAAAAAATAATAATAGGACGTTGAAATAGGTATTCAGAATGTCAAACGACGCGTGCCAAGTGTAATTATTACTTTCTATATCCATGTGTAAGCGACATACCGACAGTTTTTATGTTATTAAATTAAGGCTCGGATCTTCTGAAGGGCCTTGACTCGTCCAAACTTTCGGCTGTCACTCCCAGGGCCCTCGCTGATGCAGAATCAAAAGTTTCCAACTTTTCCATTCCCAATTTATCTCCAAATCGCCATTTTGGGACGTCTACGACATTCAAATTAAACGCGTAAGCATAAATTTAAACTATCAGTCAGACGATCTGATCTGAGTGTATTAGATTTTCGATTCTTTATACTTCTTGGTAAGCTCTGAATAGACGCTGATTGTAGGGTTTTATGTCTGTCTTTTGCATAAGTAGGTAAACTATCCCAAACATAGATAGTCAGGAATATTGATGTGCTCAAAATAAAGAATCGGATTGGATCCAAATCATATTATTATAATTACTGAGTAGATCTCGATGATTGATTTTGACGAATAAGTAGTATCTACTTAGAAAATTTATAAATCAATATCAGGGGAAAACGTGACAATGACTTAGTGCTTTGTATTATATATTTTTCTAGTAAGTATCTCGAATAAATTATTGATATTGGTATTTGGGATATACTTACGTCTCGATGGATATATGTCTACAATAAAATAATGAAGAGGCACAGTTACTAATTTAATAAAGGTCTAAGTTTGGATGTAAGGATAATCTCCGAAGCTAATGATCTGATACTGAAAATTCTTTCACTGATTTATTTATAGCTACATTATTCGCGAGGGCTACAAGACCATATCTCTATGGTCTTGTAACTAGGCGCGCACTGCGGTGCGGCGCGTTTTAAAAGCCCATAAATTTGAATTTAAATCTATTAAATCCGGTGCGGAATTTACTGCGAAGTGTGCGCGCTACGAAGTAGTTCTATAGTTCACAGATTTTGCATAAAAAAACGCACGGAAATTTACCGTAGTGCGCGCAAGCTCTAAATTATATCACGCTGACGAAGTCGCGGGAAGAAGTAATGTTGGATAAATTCTAAAAGGATTTAAACGTGAATTAGAACTGAAATAGACCCTATTCATCACTACCCAATGTGAAAGTGTGTTTGTTTGTTGGTTTGTCTTTCAATCACGTCGCAATGGAGCAACGGATTAGCGTGATTTTTGCATGGGTATAGTTGACTTTTTATCCCGGAAAATCAAAGAGTTCCCACGGGATTTAAAAAAACGTAAATCCACGCGGACGAAGTCGCGGGCATCAGTATATCTTACGGCTGGACTCATGTGATTAGTCGGAGTATACGGCCGACTAATTTAAACGCAAAACCCCCTTTCATTCATTCATTATTCAAGCGCCATATTGATGGCACATCACTAATATGGATTAAGATAGCTTGGATAGATTATTTATATTCACACAACTTTTGATTGAAATGTTTTGAGGCTTATTGGAACTGATTGGTTATATTTGATTTGATTTAGTATTCCATAGAGATCTGATAGGATTATTTAGATGAAAACTACTTAACATAACTTTTTATTTGAGCAGTAATTTGTCTACATTATCAATTCATAGTGTTGAATGATCACGATTTATGTGAATGTAAACTTTGCAGCATTCGAAACCTACAGTTTAACTATACCTATTACCTATTTAATTTAATTTATACAACCATACTAATATAATAAATGCGAAAGTGTCTGTCTCTCTCGTCTGTCTGTGTCGTCTGTCTGTCCGTCTGCTAGCTTTTCACGACCCAACAGTTCAACCGATTTTTATGAAATTTGGTACAGAATTAGCATACATCCCGGAAAAGGACATAGGCTATTTTTTATCTCGGAAAATTAAAGAGTTCCCACGGGATTTTTAAGAACCTAAAACCACGCGGACGAATTCGCGGGCATCATCTAGTAAGTAATATATTGTTTGATGATACGAAAGTAAAACTTAAAAACATTATTTGAATCCTCCTCTGTCTTCAATTTATTCTGAACTGATTGGGTTTTATAAAATTAGGAGTCGAACTTCTTAAACAAACAAGTAGTAAGTAATGTTTACGAAATAAACATTATGTTCACATGTTTACACGAGCCATACACCTGTAACCGTAGTTCCGTGTCTACAAATAAATGTTGAACATGTGATCAACAAATGTTACAAACTGTTGTGTTTTTTTAAGTTGCTTTTTATATCAAAACTTCAGATGACATAAACAAAATCTGATGCAAAATCTATTTAAAACTTGCCAGCGATTGATTATTATCATCGTCATGTGACATTTATTTTAATTGCTTCAAACGCACATGCTTAACTCCGAAAAATTAGAGGTGCGTGCCCGGGACCGAGCCTCCGACCTCTTGAATAGGCCGGCTAATACCGCGATGGATATTGCTTGGCCGCACCGGGTTATCGCGGGGACTGTGGAGGTGTGCGGGGCGTTCCCTCCCCGAACACATAATGTTTCATCGATTTTCGGACTTCAAATTGAATAAACGAACTTATATTTAAGAAAGAATTTATATTTATACTTAATACTTTTTTATTCGATAGGTTATACATATACTATAATTTCGATAGATACAGATAATATCATAAAGATCTACGAAGATGTATGATTTGAATTGATGTAGTACCTAGGTACAGTACCCGGCAGGAAATAATTATCGTACATCGACCCTTAGAAAGAGATAGCGATTTCATAGAGTGTTGTCTCTGTCGTTGAGACCGATAAAACGTCACATAGGTATGACAGAGACAACGCTCTACAAAGCCAAAATCTAATTCTAAAGGCCAAAGTACAATATTTCTTGCCGGCAACTGTACTTCTCACTCTGAGAGGAGACCCGTGCTCTGTGCCTAGTGAGCTGTGAGCCGGCGATGGATTGATCATGATGACTGTACTTATAATAGGAATCTACATTAATAAGTTTTTTTTTTATTTTTTATTATGGAACACAAACAGCTTTTACATTTTTACTTAGCTACTTATTTCTAATTTGTACATATGCCTATTAAGTGTTTACTCATTTACATTATATCTATTTAATTTTGTGCGGGAGTTAGTTAGGTTAATAATTACATTAAATTAAATTATAATAAGTTAGTTTGTTATGAAGTGGTTACAAATAAAGTATATAATTCTAATCGTGCTAAACCTACATATAATTTAATTAATTAAAATAATTTAAACTTTTTTATTTCAGCTAAAAATTTACCAAATTTGTGTTGAAAATGATCTAATTGTACATATTTCTTATTGTATATATCGCATGTCCTCACTAAAAATCTATTATGGCCATAGTTCGTGTTAATATGTGGAAGACTAAAGGTTTTTACATTCCGTCTGGACACTGACTGAAGAAGAACTTAGAGCCTCAATAGCTTAACCGGTATAGGAGTGGACTGAAAACCGAAAGGTCGACGGTTCAAACCCCGCCCGTTGCACTATTGTCGTACCTACTCCTAGCACAAGCCTGACGCTTAATTGGAGAGGAAAGGGGAATATTAGTCATTTTAACATGGCTAATATTCTTTAAAAAAAAAAAAAAAACTAGTATAGTGAATTCAGTTCAAAATTTTGTAAAAATCTTACACTAGGTACCTAGATATTATTCTTTGCTTCTTCTTCTTGTAGTGCCTCTCCATTACTGAAAGTCAGCAGTCAGTTAGTCAGGCGGAATAGTTCTCCGACTGCTTTTATGCCCGTCCACTGCCTAATGTTATGTAACCATGACTTCTTCCTTCTTCCCACCCCTCTTTTTCCTTTAAGGACTCTTTATTTCTACTTCTATTTTATAGTAAGCAATTTATGATTCAATTCGACCTTCTTTTGTACCCACGTTGATATTGTTTGCTAAGCTTAAATTGCATTCTCCTTTGCTACATTATTCTCTTTAGCGATGTTATTATTAGAAATGTATACACTGTTAGATTCTTAGAAGTCTAAAATCAGAGAAATCTTATTTCGCTTCCTAGAACCTATAAGTATTTCCTTCGTTTTAAATATACTACTTAGATGATGCCCGCAAGTTACGCTTCAAAAGTCCCGTGGTAACTCTTCAATTTACTGGGAAAAATGAGTAGACTATGTACGTCTCGGGGATGCGAGCTATCTCGTACCTTTCGGCAATATCGATTAAACGGACGGATATCTTTGACTTTCTGGGACAATAGGTAAGATAGCCTCTGTCTGTCCGTTCCCGGGATGCAAGCTATCTCTACTTTCATATTTATAATAATATTATTAAGGATTTTTATTAATAATAATCGTTGTGCTACCTATTTATATATTTACAAGAAAAATTCTCTTCTTAGTGTAGAAAAGTTTTTGAATAAACTTCAACATGATTCAGGCGAGCTCCTCGTTTGTTTGCCCATATTACAACACAAAAATAAAACATTTGAAAAAAGCGTAGTTTTAGTTTTCATCTTAAATTAATTATTTTTCTTCTGAGCAAACTAATTAGCACAATGAAGAAAAATGAATAAGACTTTTGAAAAAGGAACTTCAACAGAGTACACCTCGCTCAGCAAACAATTTATAGTACGCGACAGGTCGAGACGGCAATCGGTGAGGGAACGCCCCGAAGACCCGCACAGGCCCCGCGCTAACCCGGTGCAGGCGAGCGCGGGTGACGTGCGGGGGTGCCTGGCGTCCCCTCGCCTCATACCCCGATGGCCATGTCAACCTGTCGCGGACTATAATTAATTTTGGCCCGACTACAGAAAGGATTGTTTTATTACCATTTTGTTTTGTTGGTTTGTTTGCGTATTCGTTTCTCTTTTAGATTTTGATCATTTTCTCATTTTATTCTGCTTGTCGGCTTTCTCTTAATTCTAGAAGGTAGAACTTTAAATTATTACAAACTCGGCATGGTAGAATTGTTTGAATTATTTTTAATTGGAAAAGCTTCGCTCCGAATTTTTTCAGGGGAGAGGGGGTCACGGTAGGCCCATCGTAAAGGAATATTAATATTTTTACCGTGAATAATAAGTTTAATAAGAAATTCTAAAAAAAAAATCTGATGGTCAAAAATATGATTCTGTAGACTGCAGAGACAGTAATAAAATATGAAGAATAAACTCAGACGTACAGAAATCTAATTTCAGTATAATCTTAGCTACTTTAGGCAAATCACACAAAATTAGCATAACAAATTCAATTTTTTGCCCGTTTCGTCCATATTTAAATTTCTAAACGCTTTAAGTGGCAATGCAAATGTTTTATAGCTTCGACATTATTTTACGCAAAGGAAAATTGTTGGGTTGGTATATTGAACCTGTTCACTGTTAGGCCGTGATTACACCTGTAAGTTTTACTCACGTAAGTAGCTTACGTAATTAATAATTAATCTAAATATATAAAAGGAAAAGGTGACTGATTGACTGACTGACTGATCTATCAACGCCCAGCTCAAACTACTGGACGGATCGGGCTGAAATTTGGCATGCAGATAGCTATTATGTCGTAGGCATCCGCTAAGAAAGGATTTTTGAAAATTCAACCCCTAAGCGGGTGAAATAGGGGTTTGAAATGTCACGCGCTCAGCAATCAAAAATTCCACTCGAGCGATGCCGGGTGGGCCAAGCTAGGTATATTTTGTTAGTAACATCCTGTAGTTTTGTGCGCCATTTAGCAACGGACCACATATGCCGGGAAATGTAATATTTACGATGCAGCATGCATTTAGGTACATCCTAATGGACTTCCGCATCTATTGTGGTAAAGTTTCCTATTGTAAAATATGACATACGTGTATAATTGTGGCCTATGCAATACCTAGTACTACTGATTTAACCTAATTGATTTGCATAGTAATGGTTCAGGTATTTTTGGGGTTCCGTAACTCCGAATGAAAAAAACCGGTCAAGTGAGGGTCGGGCTCGCACACGAATGGTTCCGTACCATCGTACAAGATATACCTAACACTTTAGAACACTGCAAGTTAATGACGGACTGCGCCATCATATGTGATTTAGTAAATGAATTTTTTCGTGAACACATATTTTTATTGTAATGTAAGCACACATTCACGGTTTTCGGATTTTCTTTTGTTGTGCTGTAAGACCTACCTACCTGCCAAATTTCATGATTCCAGGTCAACGGGAAGTACCCTATAGGTTTTCTTGACAGACAGACGAACAGACAGACAGACAACAAAGTGATCCTATAAGGGTTCCCTTTTCCTTTCAATGTTCGGAAGCCTAAAAACAAAATCACTTTAGGATCACTCTTGTGTCTGTCTGTCGATTTGTGATTATTATGCTAATTTGCTCTGAATCTACTGGACCTTTAAGTTGAAAGGTAAATATTCCACGACCCAAACATCCATCTTTGGGTTAAATAATGAATAGAATGTTTGGAAAAATACTTTTTATGCCTGAAAATTTTAATCACAAGATATAAGTAGGTACATAATTATGTAGGTGTAGGTATTAGACGAGATTTATTATCCACTTACCTATGAAGAATTCGATTGAGATTACCATCCTTACTTTGTGCTTAATATATAGTTACTATATTATGATAAATGCATAATTTATATCCGTTACATTAATGACTGCGACTTCAGTGCAGCCACGTGCGGCAATAAAATATGTAATCCATTTTCAGTATAAATAGTAGGCAATTTGTTTGTTCAATACATTCGTTGGAGAGAGCTATGCTTGGAGTTTTTTAACGTGATCAAATCAGAAATGAGGAGATCCCAACTAGAACCAGAGTAACACTTCCGTCATCCGAGTTCTATCCGTCATCCGTGATAATATCAGCGATTGTCTACGACGTAATATTATGTCATAAGCTCCCATGACCCATACACAACAAAAAGGAACGGACTCGGATCGGATGAGTGCGTAACCGCCTTAACAGTTTTTGATTTATCGTGCAAAATGTCGAAAAAATACCCCAGTACGGAACCCGTGCGTGGTTCTGACTCGTACTTGGCCGGTTTTTTAATGAAAATAGCGAGCGAACGAGCACGTGGATGCCCATAAACATTTGCAGCACAGGATTTCAGAAATTTGTTGATCCGCTCTTGAATAACCCTATGTTGAAATCTATAGTAGGAACGATGCCGAAGGGAGCTGGTTCCACAGTTTACATGTGCGTGGAAAAAAGATTTTTTGGTTATGATAATGGATTTGCATAATGACTGGTGTGTACAAAAGAGTATTTTAGCATACTCTATTAGTGTTGTAGATTATAGAGTATGCCTACATGATATAGAGTACGATACTCTATTTTAGAGCACGGTTGGCAACCCTAGGCACAACGGCCCATGCTCAATAGCGCTAATATTTCACAGATGGCTTTTCAAGTAAGTGTGAAAATTCGCTTTCCGGTACGATCTGTCGTGAACTAACTCCGATCATCATGTCGGAGGACAAGAAGCACATACAAAAAATCTTTCAGTATCGTGCATACAAACTTACTTACATTTTTTTAAAAAGAATATTAGCCATGTTAAATGACTAATATTTCCCTTTCCTCTCCAATTAAGCGTCAGGCTTGTGCTAGGAGTAGGTACGACAATAGTGCAACGGGCGGGGTTTGAACCGTCGACCTTTCGGTTTTCAGTCCACTCCTATACCGATTGTGCTATTGAGGCTCTTAAAATATAGGCTCTATATTATCCATCGTACGGAACGCTCTCCACGGTTTTTCATTATTTTCGACTTAAATTAATTTCAACAAAGTTTCCGTCATTTAAACTTTTGTTTTTTTGTATACTTCAAGTTCCACAAAATTCGTGGAAATAATACATCGAGGCAGACAAGCGTGACATACATTATGGAAATCAATGACATGCAATAAATAAATCATTACGGTCAAGCTTCTTTGATAGCTATACTTACAATGCGGTGCCTACAGTGCAATAACCTATCCTAGTGGCTATGACATCGTCGGCCTCCTCTTCGGGGGAGTCGGGAGTTCGATCCTGGTCACGCACCTCTAACTTTTCGGAACTATGGGCGTTTTAAGTGGAAAACATCAGGCAAACATGCCTGAGTGTTCTTCATAATGTAATCAAAGGTGCGTGAATTCCCCCGCACTAAGCCAGTGCGGGTGAGCGTGGGTGACGTGCGGATGTGGGGGCGTCCCCCGCCTCATACCCCGATTGCCACTTCGACATGTCGCGTACGGCGTACTATACCTTGGTCTCGGGGAACCAATAGACCATTAAACTTTGGTCAGCTTGTTGATTACCTGGGGGCTATAGTACTCTCTACTTTTTTGTGTTATTTAGCAGATTCAGCCAGAACAGACCCTAGAAAACTTTGAAAATGCGATTCTCTAAACTGACTCAGCCGGAAATCAAACCTTCTTACAAGGCGACGAGAACAACCATGTTATGTGACCATACCTATTAAAATCACTACCCATATTAGGTATATCTATTTATAGTCACTACCACTCATATTATAAATGCGATAGTGTGTTAGCCATATTAAATGACTAATATTCCCCTTTCCTCTCCAACTAAGCGTCAGGCTTGTGCTAGGAGTAGGTACGACAATAGTGCAACGGGCGGGGTTTGAACCGTCGATCTTTACCGGTTGAGCTATTGAGGCTTATTGGTTAGTTGGCTTGTTGGTTTGTCTTTCAATCACGTCGCAACGGAGCAACGGATCGACGTGATTTTTTGCATGGGTATAGTAATTAAAACCGGGAGAGGGCCATATAGGCTACTTTTTATCCCGGAAAATCAAAGAGTTACGTCCAGATTTTTAAAAACCTAAATCCACGCGGACGAAGTCGCGGGCATCAGCTAGTATATTATATCTATAATAGATATTATATTTTGCCATAATACGAAAGCGTTGAATAAGGTATGCTAAATTTGGCACGCATTCAAAGTTGATTGATAATCATAAGCTGAGACTTAATAATAATAATATACTTACTCCATCAGGCTTGCGTATTGCTTGCTAATGAGATAAGCACATATTGTGAACTAAGCGTAGGTATCCGTGTAGCACATATTATAATACTAATTACTATATACCTAGCCTATCCTAATATGGGTATAACATTTTAGTCTCTATCGTAATGATTTTTGATGGTTTGTTGGTTTGTCCTTCAATCTCGTCGCAACGGAGCAACGGATTGACGGGAGGTCCAGGCTTTGATCACGGGGACGCACCTTTTCGGAGCTATGTGCGTCTTAAGCAAACTTGCTTTAACGGTGAAGAAAAACATTGTGAGGAAACCTGCATGTCTTAGAATTCTCCATAATGTTCCTAAAGGTATGTGAAGTCTACCAATCTGCACTTGGTGTACGCAGTGCGGTAGACTATTGGCTATTGCCGAACCCTTCTCATTTTGAGAGGGCGTGCTCAGTATTGGGCCAGCCATGGATTGATGATGATGATGATAAACATTATTTAGAGTATCTATGAAAAAATTCTACGTCAAATATTTTTCTCACCAAAAATTAAACTAATTGAATTTCCCATAAAAGGAGATTAATTTTATCTTGTCTAAGAAAGCGTGTCCAAGAGTCTCATTTTAATAAAATTATAAGTTAAAATGAAACGCCTAATTTTCTCTCGACGAAAATAATAATGAAAATAATTTAATAAAAAGTAAGAAGAGATCCAATCAACAAAATATTAATTATCTTGTTGTCTTGCCACACTTAGCTAAGAAATAAATAATTAATTACGTACCTAAGTCATATTTTTTAAAGATCAAAAAGATGTGAAATGACTAATGAGATACAATATTATAAATCATGCGTCCACAGTTTAAAAATGAATATGAATGATGGAACTAAAATAGACCGGACAAGTGCGAGCTAGACTCGCGCACCGAGGGTCCCTTACTACAGTCGTATTTTTCTACATTTTGCACGATAAATCAAAAACTTTACAATTATGCATAAGAATAAATAAAAATCAGTTTTAGAATGGACAGGTAAAGCTTTTTCATAATAATATGATACCCCACTTGGTATCTAACTTTGAAAATTGAAAATACTAATATTTGTGCATGAACACATTTTTTTTTGTGATGTAACCACAAATTCATGGTTTTCGGATTTATTCCTTTACTTGTGCTTTAAGACCTACCTACCCGTACCTACCAAATTTCATGATTCTAGGTTAACGGGATGTAGGTACCTACCTATCCTATAGATTTTCTTGACAAACACGACGGACAGACATACAACAAAGTGATCCTATTGGGTTCCTTTTCTCCTTTTGAGGTACGGAACCCTAAAAATTAAGTATTTTAACTCATCGAATATCTACACTAATAATAATATTATGAAGAGATAAAGTTTGTATGTTTGGGTATAGGGAGTAATCTCTGGAACCAATGATCTAATTCTGAAATTCTGAAATTCTTTCACTGATAGATAGCTACATTATCCCGATCATGATGATATAATATCTACGCTGACAAATACACTGGCAACAGCTGGTGGGTTATAATGTAAATTGTGACAGAAACACGTGGTGAAATATTAAACAAACTGAGGCAAACTTACTGAGCTGCGCGTCGGCTTCGAAGTTATTTCCAACTGCTATTATACTTATGCGTCTCGAATTCGACGATTTCCGCTCGATGTCGCCGATGTAAGGAAGCGGGCTGATTGAAACACGAAATAACTCACTGACTGTTACAAAACCATTGCAACGAACCAATCGTTTTATTCAACGAGTACAATATAAAGTCTAAACAACGCCAGTCGTTGAAATCTCTATCACTATTTACAATTTACGTTATTATAACGTGTATGGCGTACGGATTTCAACGGTATTTATGATATATTCAATAATGTTTAAATCTTTCTGTTTCAGATTTACGAGAAAAGTCTAGGAATATAATAAAGTTTATTTTATCGTTTGGTTAATGATCTGTCATAATAGTCATAAATCCTAGAAATAAATAATCCTGAAACTTTTGATATTAAACAACTTTTCGACAAAGAAATATTGCAAAACACCATTCAAGCACAATAACACTCAAAAGTTTATTCTTTCGTTCAAGAAGAACTTGGAATATTCTGAAACTACTACTTATCGATGTTATTGACGCGGCATAGAGTTCAAAGCCTAAAGAGGTAACAATACGTCTGCCTCTTAGCGGGGCTCGACGCCGACTGATTTCAGATGCTGAAACTACGGTCTACTACGGGCGCTGAAAAATTATCCACAGAAGCTCAGCCTCCGGGTGGTTTCATGAAATGCCGCCTTGGGGTCACTCAACTTTATGAGGGATGCCGCTATAGGTACGCTACATACTCAGTTCTCATTCACACGCAGCGATTACGATTTTAAATTACATTTTGTGACAGCTACGGCCGTTAGTACGGAATGATGATATGAAGATAATTACGAGGGTTTTCAGGACAATATAATAATGTTACGAGAATTAAAAAGAATATACGAAATTATTTTTTACATATTTACTTTGGACACTTTATCAAAGTTAATTAGCTTCGTAATGATTATGTTGAAAGTTTTTTGTGATGAATAAAAATTCGGTAGTTTCATCATCGTCATCATGATCAACCCATCGCCGGCTCACTACAGAGCACGGGTCTGCTCTCAGAGTGAAAAAGGGTTTTGGCCATAGTACACCACGCTAGCCAAGTGCGGATTGGCAGACTTCACACAGCTTTGATACCATTATGGAGAGTTCTCAGGCATGCAGGTTTCCTCATCGATGTTTTCTTTCACCGTTAAAGCAAGTGATATTTTAAAACTCCGAAAAGTTAGACGTGCGTACCCAGGATCGAACCCCCGACCTCCGATTAGGAAGGGGACGTTCTAACCACTCAGAAGTTTATTAGTCACAGTATAGGCCTAGATCATTTACTGCATCATAGTGAAATACGAATAATAAACTTATGAGCTTTTATAGTTAGGAGGTTATGAGTCGGAAATAGCTATATCTGGACAAAGGGATCGCACCAATTTCGCACACCCCAAAAAGTTAATTAATCTCTGTGGGCGCTTCAAATTTAGTAAAAAGTTAATTTAAAACAAAATTCAACGAACGCAGATTGGATAACTCTATTGCAGGCTTTTTAATAAAAGCCTGCAATAGAGTACCTTCCTATATAATGCTAGTATGTCATATACACCGAAAACTTTTTAGGTTACGTTTCATGTTTTCAGATAGTTACCTAACTACATGCGAAGGCTCAAGTCAGAGTGGAATTTGATCATTATTTAGGGTTCCGTACCTCAAGAGGAAAAACTCTGTCTGTCTGTTTCTTATTAATTGTTAATTTGCATAGGTAGATAAAATATACGTATTTTAAAAAAGGTGAAAAAAACTCCATGGTACCAGCCGATGCCCGAGACTTCGTTGGCGTCGATTTAGTTTTTAAAAATCTCGTGAGAATTGTCTGATTTTTTATGATAAAAACTAGCATACTACTCTGTCAATAAAGTACCGGGAAACGATCAATAATACACAAAATGTATTATGTCAGGTTTAGGTAACTTTAACCATGAAAAAATCACGTTGATTCGTTGCGTTGCTCCGTTGCGACGTGATTGAAGGGCAAACAACAAACCAACAAACAAACATACTTAAACACGATGGTACATACATCAGTACCTACCCTTATTATAAATGCGAAAGTGTGGTTGTTTGTTGGTTTGTTGGTTTTTCCTTCAATTACGTCGCAATGGATGGGCATGATTTTTAGGGTTCCGTACCTCAAAAGGAAAAACAGAACCCTTATAGGATCACTTTGTTGTCTGTCTGTCTGTCTGTATGTCTGTCCGTCTGTCTGTCTGTCTGTCTGTCTGTCTGTCTGTCTGTCTGTCAAGAAACCTACAGGGTACTTCCCGTTGACCTAGAATCATGAAATTTGGCAGGTAGGTAGATCTTATAGCTGACATTTGGGGAAAAATCTGAAAACCGCGAATTTAGGGTTAGATCACACAAAAAAAATTAAATTGTGGTCATGAACTAATAATTAGTATTTTTAACTTTCGAAGTGAGTGACCATATCAAGTGGGGTATCATATGAAAGGTCCTTCACCTGTACATTCTAAAACAGATTTTTATTTATTTTTATGCACCATTGTTTTTGAATTATCGTGCAAAATGTCGAAAAAATACGACTGTAGTACGGAACCCTCATTGCGCAAGCCTGACTCGCACTTGGCCGTTTTTTTTGCATGGGTACTGTTTGACCTGGAGAGTGACATAGGGTACTTTTTATCCCGGAAAATCAAAGAGTTCCCACGGGATATTTAAGAACCTAAATCCACGCGTACGAAGTTGCGGGCATCAGCTAGTATTATCATACTTTATCATCTAACTTCATCTTCACCCTCATTCCCAAGAGTCTTCTGTATTAAACAAAGTGCTTTTCCTTCTTGAATAATTTATTTGGATGAAGAAGGTACTTCGCGGTGATCTCTCATTTTAATTCTAATGATCTGGTTTTAAAGACTTCGGTGTGCTTCGGAGAATAAACTTCTATTGATGTCTTAAGATAAAATTTTAAGAGAGATACTTTGCTCGATTGAGGTTATCATGGAGTTTTATTCAACTTGATGTAAAAAATTACGTTTATGGAGCTATTGTTACTTGTAAATAATTGGCAATTTACTCATAACAAAGAATTTGATCAAAAATTATGGCGTTACATTGGTTTTTCAATAAATATTTTTAGTATGTCAGGTCTTTTTACATTAAATAATAATAAGTCATCATCATCATCATTATCAACCGATAGTCGTCTACTATTGGACATAGGTCTCTTGTAGGGATTTCCACACGTCATAGTCTTGCGCAGCCTGAATCCAGCGCTGTCTTTCGTCCACCTACTGGGGGGTCTTCCAACGCTGCGCCTTCCGGTGCGAGGTTACCATCCCAGGACCTTGGGACCCCAACATCTATCGGTTTTCCGAACTATGTATCCTGCCCATTGCCACTAAAGCTTCGGAACCCGTTAAGCTATGTCGGTTACTCTAGTTCTGCTACGGTTCTCTTGATTCCTGATTTGATCACGTAGAAAAACTCCAAGCATAGCTCTCGCCATCGCCGGCTGAGTAACTCTGAGCTTAAGGAGGACCACCACAAGCCACCATCTTAACATCCTCTGCTGATTAAAAAAAAAGTTTGCAAATCGGTCCAGAAACCTGGAAAAAATCGATGTACATACATAAAAAAATAAAAAAAAGTCGAAAAAAAAACGGGCCGCATTGAGAACCACCTCCTTTTTGGAAGTCGGTTAAAAATTCATAGAAGGTAAGGTAAGGACGTCATTGTTTAAACGGGTAATGTAGGAAAGCTAACTGCTTTATAATTGTTAAATAGCAGATTGTACATTTACTTTTAATTACCTACGCTTAGGAAATGTACAAATAAAATTAATTTTCAACTAAATGTTTTTATTTTATACTCACGTCTCAAAAAGGGTGGTCGTTAGCAATACACTGCCAGATGACATCTAACCCAAAGGTTTTTTTATTCAATGGCACATTTTTTCAAGACTACGAAATAAAATAATGTTGGCTTTTTTACATAATATAGCGGGATTCAGATTTGATGCCTATCATCATCGTCATCAACCAGTAGACGTCCACTGGTGGACATTGGTCTCTTGTATGGACTTCCACATGCCACGGTCTTGCACCGCCTGAATTCAGCCAATCGCATATTCTCATTTCATCTGTTCCCGACAAATATACCTAGTACCTACCTACTATAAAATATATTATGAAAGGACAAAGAATCGCGTTTAATATTATTAATGGGTATACTTCACGTTATTGCACGAATTGCCTTAAAACTTGCACTCGCTAACGGCCCGTTCACACTGACACATCCCGTTCTTTCCGGGGACTGTTTTTTGTAGGATCCGATTTAGTGGTAATATTTCAACTTAAGTATTTCAATACATGTGTCGAGTGTGTATGGTAGTAAGATGTTGTCTATGTCATTGATAGATAATGTCTTTGGTGCTTACTCTCTGAGCTCCTGATCTATGGTGTTATTTAGTCACATTATTATGTCTTGAATGTTATAAAAGTAAATCTAAAACATTATATCATATTTATTTAAAATAACTAAAAATAGTTTAATTAAACAAGTGAACACAACATGGCGCAGCCGGTAGGATCACACACAACAGAGTGATCACACAATCTCGGATCAAGAATCCCACGTGGGACTGTTTTGCATCTAAGATACTATTCAAACAAAGAATATTTGAAAATCGTTTCTAATGAGAGACTATGACGTAATGCGTTTATGAGTTGTTATAGAGAAAATCTATCTTTTTTTAAATTAAGTGCAATTTAGCCGTTGATTGCAATCTCGCCTGGTGGTAAGCGATGACTGATGCAGTCTAAGATGGAAGCGGGCTAACTTGGGAGGTGTATGGCAGTTTTATGCAATGTCTTTCTAGAGTCAATATTAGTTCTTGCGTAGACGAGGGACTATTGTCCGTGGTGGACAATTCGTGTCCTCATCTTTTACGTTACGTGTTTCGCCGTATCCATCATGTGAGTTAACTGAGATGATAATACAGGATGTAACCAGAACGCTGGCAAAAACGAAGACAGATGATAGAACTGATGATTACTGATATGATACCACAAAAATAACGCGAAAAAAATTATTAAAAAATCCTATAATTTTGTATTCATCGGCTACTACCCTATAAAAAATTTGCCTTGATTTTTTGCATGGGTATACTTAAAGACTTGGAGAGTGACAGTACGGTATACTTATCCCCAAGGTCTCCAAGTCTCTCTACCTAGTCCTTGAGCTAAGCCGCGGACGGACAGACAGACAGACCGCAATGTTAAAACTACTACTTACTGTTAGTTTACTACTTACTACGAATGGTTCCTTGTTTACTACGGCACGGTAATAATTACCAAATTCCATTAAAAGAGAGCATCAGACTATCTGGCTCCGCTCATAAATGTTACGACGAACGCTAGACACTCGCAGTGCCAAGTGAACTGACTGACCCGAATGAGTAGTTCATAACTGGGTCATTGGAATGCGAACTACTTAATATCGTAGTTTAAAGCATCTACTTGGCATATCAATGAGGCTGCAATGTGGCGAAACGTACTGAGCTAAGATTTTAGGAGATTTCTGCGCTCTTACGCACTTATTTTCTTTTCGGTAGGAACAGCATTCCGAACCAGTGGTAAATTAAAACTACCCGACGACGCTTCGAAAGCGCTTGTAAAAAGTCTACTTGAATAAAAACATATTCTATTCTATTCTATTTTGTTTGTATTCGATGCGTACCCATCTCAACCCTTCTCCGGCCCACTACTGGACATGGGTGTCTTCTCTGAATGAGAAGGTTTTTAGGCCATAGTCCACCACGCTGGCCCAGGGCGGATTGACATACTTCACACTCCTTTGAGAACATTATGGAGAACTGTCAGGCATGCAGGTTTCCTCACGAGGTTTTCCTTCCCCGTTAAAGCAAGTGGTGTTTAATTGCAACTCCGAAAAGTGTGCGTGCCCTGGTTCGAACCTCCCGAATACAGCGACGCGCGACGTCCTAACCACTAGACTATCAGGTAGACACATTTTAGCTTAATAGTCCCTTAAAATAATTATGTATTATGAGTTAGACATGAGATCATTGATATAATATTTCGATGTATGAGGAGGAAAGAACAAGGAAAAATGTTTCATAAATAAATACAACATACATATTAGGTACGTGTGGTACTCGAAAGGTTCTATAACAATAACATATAGGACGCGGTTTACGTGATCGAATTACAGTAGTAAACCTTGTCACGAGAACTGGGACAAGCCATAAATATGTCCATGTTTTTTTCTCTCACGAATGATGAATGAAACCATCGGGATGACAGATGTAGAGGGGAATCGATCATGAGAAAAATATGACTGTCTTAGGGTTCCGTACGCGAAGGGTGCCAACGGGACCCTATTATTAAATCTCTGCTGTCCGTCCCTCCGTCCATCCGTCCGTCCGTCCGTTTGTTTGTCAGCGGGCTGTATCTCGTGAACCGAAATAGGTAGAGAGTTGAAATTTTCACAGAATATGTATTTCTATTGCTGCTATACTAACAAATAATAAAAAAATCATAATGGCTGCCATGAAAAAATAAGTACCCATATTATGATTGCGAAAGTGTGTTTGTTTCTTGGTTTGTTGGTTTGTACTTCAATCACGTCGCAACGGAGCAACCGATTGACATGATTTTTTATATGGGTATAGTTAAAGACCTGGAAGGTAACATAGGTAACATAGGTAACATACTTTTTATCCCAGAAAACCATACATTTCCCACGAGATTTTTAAAAACTTAAATCCACGCGTACGAAGTATTATTTCTTGTGCTATGGTACGGAACCCTTCGTATGCGAGTCCGACTTGCACTTGAGCGATTTTTTTTCCACACAAACATTAAATAATATACTACTCAAATGAATATGAGGGTTTATACTGTAACTGGGTTTAACTGTTGATTTTAATTGAGTTGATCTGTCAGCCAAGTGTTTCCAGCGAAATTGATCCTTTGGTAAATGATAAAGAATTTTTTAGAGATTAGGATCACAGATTATTCTCTAATCTGTGACTAGGATATAATATTTTCTAAAAATAACTCCTCAAAATATATTATGAGGAATCGACAAGTTGAATCGCGTCGATCCTTATTTGTCGCAGTCCATTTGCAACACACTGCCAATTTGTAGAGTTCCTGTTTTAATTTATAATCTATGCGCAATTCATCCTGTTTCGCATTGCTTGTCTGTCATCAAGTTGCTTCCCGTATTGTAAAGCAAATGCTAACTGTTAAGTACCTACTTTATTTTTATATACTTAGACCTAAGTATGTGAACTTATGTTCACTTATGTTATGTGATAGCCTAGTAAGCTGTGATAGCCTAGTGGTTAGGACGTCCGCCTTCTAATCGGAGGTTGGGGCCGGGGATTCGATCCCGGGCACGCACCTCTAACTTTTCAGAGTTATTGCGTTTAAAGTAATTAACTTGCTTTAACGGTGAAGGAAAACATCGTGAGGAAACCTGCATGCTTGAGAGTTCTCCATAATGTTCTCAAAGGTGTGTGAAGTCTACAAATCTGCACATGGCTAGAGCGTGGTTAACTATGGCCAAAACCCTTCTCACATTGCGATCGTCACATTGTAGCGGTTATTCAACCGCAATCGAGCCACTGTGGTCAATTTCAATTTTCATTTATTGCATTTCCATAAACTACATCATATTAAGCATGTACAAAGTATTATGGATACCCAGTTTGGGTGTCGCAATTTGGTCCTTAGACCTTAGTCTTTAACTAATATCCATGCAAATATCACGTCAGTCCGTTGCTCCGTTGTAGTGAAGCGTGATTGAAGGACAAACCAACAAACTAACAAACAAACACACTTTCGCATTTATAATAGTTATGGGTAGTGTCAAGTGATGTTAGTAGGTATGTACATTGTACATAGTAGGAATTAGGATTTAATTTATTTCAATCACTACCCATATTATAAATGCGAAAGTGTGTTTGTTTGTTGGTTTGTCCTTCAATCACGTCGCAACGGAGCAACGGATCGACGTGATTTTTTGCATGGGTATAGTTTAAGACCTGGAGAGTGACATATAGGCTACTTTTTATCCCGAAAAATCAAAGAGTTCCCACGGGGTTTTTAAGAACCTAAATCCTCGCGTACGAAGTCGCGGGCATCAGCTAGTAACACAATAAGTAATCACAATATCTCTCAATAACTGTTCTGCCATATCCTGAGCGAATAGCCGTAGAAATTTTAAGTCTATGTACGTGTCTAGATTCACAAGTTATCGCACTCGTGTGTGTTTAGTTTAATATTCACCGCGTGATCTGGTTGATACGTCCCTTTTATGTGTCATGGTGCAGGCATGGTGCTCGGTGATTTGCAAGCGGTGCTGGTTTCATCTATTGAGTTCTCTATTAGTCCAAGAACCCCTTGCCGCCAGACCTTCCTTATTTTCTGAGAAACAAAGCGTGTGGGATAGAGTAGTGCTAGAAAGAAAGAAAGAAAGAAAGAAAGAAAGAAAGAAAGAAAGAAAGAAAGAAAGAAAGAAAGAAAGAAAGAAAGAAAGAAAGAAAGACAGAAAGAGAGAAAGAAAGAAAGAAAGAAAGAAAGAAAGAAAGAAAATGCATTTTTTTTTAAATTCAGATACAAGTTAGCCCTTGACTGCAATCTCACCTGATGGTAAGTGATGATGCAGTCTAAGATGATAGCGGGCTAACCTGGAAGGGATATGGCAGTTTTTATTAAACCCGTACCCCTTTGGTTTCTACACGGCATCGTACCGGAACGCTAAATTTATTTGTTGTTGGTGTCACAGATAAAAACAAATTACAAATGTAACATTTTCATCTGTGACACCACCCCAAATGGTGTGTAAGTAGTGTGTACTTATGTACAGTACCCGGCAGAAAGTGATATACATCGGCTTTAGAATGCGATTTCAGGTTTGTAGACCGTTGTCTCTGTCACTCATACCTATAGGAAGTTTTGTCGGTCTCAACGACAGTGACAGTGCTCTACAAATCTGGCGATGTAGCTTACTTTCGGCCGCGTACAGTAGAATGAACTGTATGGTGTTACTTGTGTAGAATGAACGCAGATTTGTTTGTGCCTCGGGCCAAAGATATCAGTTGCCAAAGGCACCTAAAAACACTTCTCACTTTTCTTAATGTCTGAGTGCTGATTTTTATGTATATTTTCCGAGTAGGTATTATAATGTAAAAATTACGCCTGAGACTTTAAGTAAGATAAACTATGTTATTGTTTGCGAGATTTAAACCGTCGTCGTGCGGAAATTACCGCCGACAAGAAGTGTCTGGCAAAATTGAATATTAATAATTAATATTCAATTTGTTAATATTTTACAGAATATTGTTAAATTGTTTTTGACGACCTCCCTGGCGCAGTGTTGAGCGCTGTGGTCTTAATAGTGGGAGGTCCCGGGTTCGATTCCTGGCAGGGGTTTGGAATTTTATAATTTCTAAATTTCTGGTCTGGTCTGGTGGGAGGCTTCGGCCGTGGCTAGTTACCACCCTACCGGCAAAGCCGTGCCGCCAAGCGATTTAGCGTTCCGGTACGATGCCGTGTAGAAACCAAAGGGGTATGGATTTAATAAAAACTGCCATACCCCTTCCAGGTTAGCCCGCTATCATCTTAGACTGCATCATCACTTACTACCAGGTGAGATTGCAGTCAGGGGTAACTTGTATCTGAATAAAAAAATAAAAAAAAATATTATTAACAATATTCTGTAGAATATTAACAAATTTAGCAGTCAGACTTCAAGAAAAGTGAGTATTTTTTAATAGGTAGGTACTTTCAGTAGCTGATACCTATAAATTGGCCCACGGCACAAGCTAGCAGATATGCGTACGTTAATAGTACACACTAATACTACTCTATCCCACACTCAATTTTGTTTCTCAGAAAATAAGGAAGGTCTGGCGGCAGTGGGATCTTGCTCTATATGGCCAATCTATTATCTAATGATTGAAAGGTCAATCAAACTGGTTAATTTTATGGTGCATCATTATGTATGTGACTATCATCATCATCATCAGGATCAACCCATCGCCGGCCTGCTATTGGACTGAGGTCAATATGCTATTGAATATAGAAGTGATAGAAGGTCTTAGACCATAGTCTGCCACGCTGCAGCTGGCCCAGTGCGGATTTGTGCGAAAGGTTGATGATGATGATGATATAGAAAACCTATACTTACTATACCAAATCTCAAGTTTCAAGACCTAGGTTTAAGCTATGGTGGTTATGTCGAGTCAAATTCAAGAGCATATAAATCTTCTACTCAATTTGTATTGATAAAGTTACCAATTAGAAAACGTATCCTGTGACATTGAAAATTTTATGTTAAAAATTATGTCTTTTCACTTTTGCAACTTAATGGGCTGTAACTTGAAACAAGTTTGAAACCGTTACTTTTGTCAATTAGTAAGATTTAATAGTCTCGCTAGAAGCATAAAACGAATAGATAGGATAGTAAGCATGATAGCAAGCAGTATATAAGTCCCGAAAATTGCTATTGCGCTGGAACCATGTCTCTAACATCGAAATGACGTCATTTTGACGTCAGCTGAAATAAAAATATACCATCAGCTCGAAACTTCAGTCTAGTGTTGACGTCACTAAAATGGCGGCCAGGCGCATTAGCAATTTGAGGAACTTATATTATCCTTTATTATTTTCGCGGTCTGGTTCGATTGTCTGGAATAATTACTTTTTTTAAAATTCATTTTAGGGAGACGCTTGACCACAATCACACCTGATGGATAGTGATGATGTGGCCTAAGAACCGCGTTTACCTAGAAGATGCCTATTCACTCTTGTTTCATATAGGTATTTAGGTATACCCGGATTGTAATTGGTAGGAAACACAGATCGTGGAAGAGTCTTCCAAACCTTAGCCATGAAATCTATTATCAGAAATGAATACGCAATCATCATCATGATCTTCATCATCATCATCATCATGATCAACCCATCGCCACCTCACTATTGAGCACGGATTTCCTCTCAGAATGAGAGGGATTTCAGCATAGTCCACCACCCTGACAAAGTGCGAATTGACAAACTGCACACACCTTTGAGAACATATTATGGAATGGGGGAATATTAGCCATGTTAAAGACTAATATTCCCCTTTCCTCTCCAACTAAGCGTTAAGCTTGTGCTAGGAGTATGTACGAGAATAGTGCAACGGGCGGGGTTTGAACCGTCGAATTTTCGGTTTTCAGTCCACTCCTTTACCCGTTGAGCTATTGAGGCTCTCCATTACATCTACATTATGTAGAATTCTCAGAAATGCGGGTTTCCTTACGATGTTTTCCTTCACCGTTAAAGCAAGTGATATTTAATTGACTTAGGTTCATAACTCCGAAAAGTTAGAAGTGCATACCAGGGATCGAATCCCGGCGCCCCCGAATAAGAGGCCGACATCTTAACCACTAGGCTCTCACCGCTTACTATACAAGCAGTGTTATCCTGCCGCAGTATATTTTTACTAGCTGATGCCCGCGATTTCGTGCGCGTGGATTTAGGTTTTCAAAAATCCCGTGAGAACTCTTTGATTTTCCAGAATAAAAAGTAGCCTATGTCACTTTTCAGGTCTTAAACTATAACCATGCAAAAAATCCCGTTGCTCCGTTGCGACGTTATTGAAGGACAAACCAACAAACCAACAAACAAACACACTTTCGTATTTATAACGGGGGTAGTGATATGGGTAGTGATTTTTGTCGTCTGGTTCGATCGTCTGGAATAATAATTACTTAACGGAACGGTAATGGCATCATTATCGCGATTATTATTTGTTATCATTGTTCTGTAATTACGGTATGAGTAATGATGAAACACCTGTTCAATCTCATAAGTCTCCATTCTATAGACGCACCTATTTAACACGAGAAACTGTTTTTATCGATAACTAGCTGTTGCCTGCGACTTCGTATGCGTGGATTTAGGTTTTTAAACCGATTTTCTGAGTTAAAAAGTAGCCTATGTCACTCTCCAGATCTTAAACTATACCCATGCAAAAAATCACGTTGATCCGCTGCTCCGTTGCGACAAGATTGAAGGACAAACCAACAAACTAACAAACTAACAAACTAACAAACTAACAAACTAACAAACTAACAAACTAACAAACTAACAAACTAACAAACTAACAAACAAACACACTTTTACATTTATAATATTAGTAGGATTTGATTCAGTAACAAAAAAACCAGCCAAGTGCGAGTCAGGCTCGCGCACCGAACGTTCCGTACTACATTCGTATTTTTTCAACATTTTGCAGGATAATTCAAAAACTATGATGCATAAAAATAAATAAAAGTCTGTTTTAGAATGCACAGGTGAAGCCCTTTCATATGATACCTCATTTGATATAGTTATCTTACTACAAAAATTTATAATACTTACTAATTATTAGGGTTCATGACCACAATTTAATTTTTTTTATGTGATGTTTAACCACAAACTCGCGGTTTTCAGATTTTTCCCCTTATGTCTGCTATAAGAACTATCTACCTGCCAAATTTCATGATTCTAGATCAACGGGAACTGGGAAGTACCATGTACTCGTAGGTTTCTTGACAGACTGACAGACAGACAGACAGACAGACAACAAAGTGATCCTATAAGGGTTCCGTTTTTCCTTTTGAAGTACGGAACCCTAAAAAATATAGAAAGACTTTTGCATTTCACTTCTTTCCATCTAAGAAATATTAGACGTTACAAGCAATAATATAATGGAAAACTCGAAGCGGGGCGCGTAATTTTAATTGAATCCTCTCTAACAACATTTTACGAATGAAAACAGCTTTCCGCATGGTAACCTAAAGCAATTCAACGAGAGCAATTCTAAGTACGCAATAAAACCACGAAACCGTGGCAGAGTGAACTAACCGTGGTGACATCAATTTTAAATGAAACAAATGCATTGCTACGAGTACATTCCGAACTGACCTAGTTTACATATCTCGTAGAAACTCTTAAGTGAGCGTCCACACCTAAGACTGAGGCGTCACGAAGCGTTTCCGTTGCGTTACGGCGCCCGCACCGCTGTTGGATTTGATAGTGGGGTTTAGGTGTCACACAGGCACTATATTGCCACTCCGGCAAAAAGTATGGCATTGCATTGCACCACCCCTTCCCATCTCGTCTCTCAGGTCCCAAGTTCGTTGCGCGTGCGGTACGACGCCGCACGGCGTTGTAACTCGTAACGCATCGTGTAACATGGTACAGCGATTTCTATGTATACTAGTAAAAATGGCAATCGGGCGGGGGAACGTCACCTGCGCTCACCCGCACCGGGTTAGCGTAGGGGCCTGTGCGGGTGTGCGGGGCGTCCCCCACCTCAAGTCAAGTCAAGTCAAGTCAAATGATTTATTCGAAATAGGTAATAAATTACGCATATTGATGGTCTGGTATGGTGTTAGATTTGTAAGATATAGTGGTGATAATTATACCGCAAACTTAAAACTAAAGCTACGAGGGTTCCAAACGCGCCCAGGTCTGAGAAGAGCCCACAACATACTCAGCCGGGTATTCTTTTTATTATCACCACCTCATACCCCGATTGCCGTTTCTCAATATAATATATAGGTATACAAAACCTAAATTTACACGGGCGAAGCTGCGGGCATCACCCTAGTTGTATATTAGGTAGCGTACCTATTGTCAGTTCGGTGTGAACGAAAAGTTGAATATGCGTAGAAGATTCATCCGAATTATATCCGTCATCCGTGAGAATACCAGCGATTATCTACGACATTGATGTCATAAGCTACCATACAAAACAAAAAGGAACGTATTTTCTCGGACTCGGATCGGATGAGTGCGTAACCGCCGTAACGCTCGCTCACAATCGGCGCGTACACACGCGAGGTGTGTACGCGCACTAAATTGTTGTACGCAGTGTTTTTTTTTTTTTTTGGATTGAAGCCAAAATACTGAAAAGTATCAGATTTAAATCCAAACGCAGACAAAAGATTTCTATCTAAGCGTAGTACAAAACAATTTTCATAATGACTTTTAAGCGCCAAGAATTTTTGATGAGTTATCATTTTTGTTTTGTATCTCTATTTCATGTCAATGACTTAGCTAGTCTAATAGGCAGTGGCGTGCACAGGGTTTGAAGCCAGGGTAGGCACTAGTTAAATAAGAGCTTGTTTACTGGCAGGTCATTATGAAAAATATGCATTGAGCTATTCAACTGGGGTAAGCAGTGCATTTATGCCTCTATGACCTGCACGCCACTGCTAATAGGCATATCGAATGGGCTAGATTAAAATAGGGATAATGTGTGAATACTAGATTGAAGTAGGGATATTAATAGGAAACTCATTTCCCTACTATATTACTTACGTGTTACAAACTACAAACTAAAGGAGCATTCTTCATTTTTCATTAATATACCTACCAGTTTATTCGTGAATCTAATAAGCGAATTCTTCAGATAAGGCTCAACGCTTATAACTGGCGCAGAGACGAAAGGGCTTCTATACATATTTTTAAACTAGCTGATTTATATTTTTCAAAATCCCGCGGGAACTCTTTGATTTTCCGGGATAAAAAGTAGTCTATCTGTTAATCCAGGGTATAATCTATCTCCATTCCAAATTTCATCCAAATCCGTTCTGCCGTTTTTGCGTGATTGAGTAACAAACATCCAAACACTTTCACATTTATAATAATTTTGTAGGATTATAATAATAGTTAGGTTTATTATTTCCCTTATCTCCACTACGCATTGTACACTTTTACGTGGAAAAAATATCTTAGCGAATGCTTACCTGGACACTTATATTCACTCCTTTTTGGGGTCCGTCCGTCCGTCCATCTGTTTGTCAGCGGGCTGTATCTCGTAAACCGTAAAATAGTTTTCACAGAATGTGTATTTCTTTTGCTGCTACAACAACAAATAATAAAATTTCCAATTACTTAGCCACAATTTAAAAAAAGTGTTTATTCTTGTACGATCGTACAGAACCCTTCGTGTGCGAATCCAACTCGCACTTGACCGGTTTTTTTTTCATTCTGCCTCACACTAGATAGGTGCATTCACGGAGGAGAGATAATAATATCATGTTATAAGGGTGCATTACTCACCTAGTGGTAACGAAATTGAGTATACATGGGTCGATTGTAGAAAACCAACATCTGACCATCAAAAAGAGTTATTAATTACCTATTTTGAATAAATCATTTGACTTTGACTTAAAAACACGTCGTTTCGTTTTGTCTTTGAGCCTAAACACGTATAACTAGTAGGTATGCGACGGGTCGAAATAGCAATCGGAGTGAGGTCGCCCTTCACACCCACACAGCCCCCATGCTAACCCGGTGCGGCATAGCACGGGTGAAGTATGGGTGTGCGGGGCGTCCCCCCGCCTCATACCCCGATTGCCATCTCGACCTGTCACGTACTATATCTATACTGTAAAGTTTACAGTGTAAACTAAATGAAGGGAGAATAGAGTAAGTAAGTAGGTACCTACCTATTTAACGTATAAATAGGGCGTAGGTATTATATCTCTGAGGATGTATCAATCAATAGCAAGAAGGTTCTTGATTAACTAAAGTACCCTCTAAGAAGGTTGTTGCCAACTTTCCTAATCTTTTATTCATAGCGTGCAAAGGGAACATCGGAGCTCTCGAATCTCGATATCAACTGGTTTTCTTTGGATTCCATTTCTATTAATTATCTCCGTAGTTAGCACCTGATTCGCCATTGTAATAGCGTGATACCCTAGTAGTTAAGACGTCCAGCTCCTATTCAACAGGTCGAGGGTTCGATCCCGGGTACGCACCTCTAACTTTTCGCAGCTATGTGCAAATATCACTTGCTTTCACAGTGACGGAAAAGAAACCTGGAAAGGAACTAGTTGGACTTAATTCGACATTTCGACAATAATTTGGACAAACCAATAAAACCAAGCCAACAAACAAAATACTTTCGCATTTACAAATCATTAGATAACTCTGAATCTAGATATCGTATTCTGTAGACAAGTTCCAACTATTACACATTTCTGTCAGCTTCTTTCAATCAATTCAATAAAATGCGAAAGGCTTGGCATCCCACATTCCATATTATACCTAAGCCCGATAAGGTTTTTGCCCCTAACCCTTTTAGAATTTCGTCACGCACTGAAGGATTGACCTCCGTGCCGTGCCTCTCAGTTTATTACGAATTGTTATCCAAATTGCATTTGTGATATTTTCACTGTCAAATAAACTATCGTGAAAGGCTAACTTTCTATACCATTCAGACCTTATCACTGAAATATATGATCGATATGTGCTTCAGATATTTGCGACTAGCTTTAGCCCACGACTTCATTCGCGATACATAATATAGCTAATATTATAATGTAGCTATCAGTGAAAGAATTTTTGAAAACGGATGAGTAGTTGTGGAGATTACCGCTTATATCCAAACTTACAGACTTTACCTTACTACAAACTTACTTACTTACGCATCTTACCAAACTACAAGAAGTTTAAATTACCTAAGAATAATAATAAGTATGGAACTAGAACATGTTCATATATCTTAGCAAATATAATGAATAACTTACCTTTAACTTTGCAAAATACCTACAGTAAAAGAGCGATTTTTATAAGATATCTGGATCTAGGTGCCTCTTTGGATGCCTAGTCTAGGTCTAGGAAGTGTTTCATGTAACGATATTTTATATGTACAAATATGCACTAATTAACAGCTTTTAATTTTTACAACAGTTTTTTACCTAGATTTTGTTAAATTTGTATAACGCGAACTCGCCATCCTCACATAAACTTTAACAGTTTCCAGAGGATGGCGAACTGTTTATTTTAAAATGTATTAATAAAATTTACGTGATCAATAAAAAAAAAAAAAAAAACCTCTTTATAATATTTGTGTAGATAGCACTATCTACCAATTTTCAGAATAAAATCTTTTGATTATAGCTAATCCATACAAATTTGAAATGGGAAAGTGTGTTTGTTTGTCTGTCTGCTAGCTTTTCACGGCCCATTCGTTGAACCGATTGTGACGAAATTTAGTACAGCGATCGTTTGCATTCCGTAAAATAAAAAGAGTTCCCACGGGATTTTTTAACAAAAATAGTGAGCAATCGAACAGGCGGAACACCTATTTATTTTATATAGGTATTTATAATATAATCACTTATTTTATATTCCAATATGATTTTAAAACAATTATTTACTTGTGAATTTATTTTTATTATAATATCACACATTTCGGATTGCCTGTTGGCAATAGGCCTCCTCTAGCTCCCGTCACTGTGCTCTATCATGCGAAACCTGGGCTCCGATGCCCAAAGTTAACTCTTGTTCAAATAAAAGGCAACATAACACCAAAGTAAACATGAAGGGAAGGAAATGCGTTCCAAATGATATTCTTCGGTATTTCATCACAGAATCTAATCGGTATAGTGAGGGTCAATATTGGCAATTACATAGAGACGGCTCATTCACGTGAGCAAGCGGCCAAGTGCGCTATTTATTTTTCCTTATTTACCTTGCCTCTATCCGAGATATAGCCTACATATTCGATTGATCATTTACTAAAGCGAATTTCTTTATAGATCAATTTATTGGTCTCGGATTTGGGCGGATTCCTTTTTTACAATAAAACGAAAATTAATTAAGTTAAATATTATACTTTAAAAGGCCAAAACAAAACGGCAAAGGAACGCGGGATCTATCGAATTAAAAGTTTTTTCTTATTTAGGTACAGTGTTAGAATAAAAAAATCGTGCAATTTTTATGTACTTATTTACTTATTTAAAGCCGTGAAAGCCACGTTAAGACGTCCGCCTTATAATCGGGAGGTCGGGGGTTCGACCCCGGGCACGCACCCTAACTTTTCGGAGTTATGTGGTCCTATGTCGAATAGCAGTTAAAAAAGAGTCACACGTAGATTTATACGAATTAGTTCAGGGTGGCACTTCCGCGACAATTTTTTTTTTTAATATAAGAATATTAGCCATGTTAAATGACTAATATTCCCCTTTCCTCTCCAACTAAGCGTCAGGCTTGTGTTAGGAGTAGGTACGACAACAGTGCAACGGGCGGGGTTTGAACCGTCGACCTTTCGGTTTTCAGTCCACTCCTTTACCGGTTGAGCTATTGAGGCTCTGAATTGTTCAAATTGAATGATCAGTACCCTTATTATAAATGCAAAAGTGTGTTTGTTTGTCCTTCAATAACGTCGCAACGGTGCAAGGGATTGACGTGATTTTTTGCATGGGTATAGATAAAGACCTGGAGAATGACATAGGCTACTTTATTTCCCGGAAAATCAAAGAGTTCCAACGGGATTTTTAAAAAACCTAATAAATAAGTCGCGGGCATCAGCTAGTTAATAATATATATGAGTTTAATTAAAACTTACCTACCTTAATTACTCATATCTAGTCAATTACGATTAATTTTTTAATCACTTCTAAAAATTTTAATCAATTTTAAAGAAGAATCATACAATTATGTGCAAGCGCTTGTAGAAGGTACTATACAAGAAGAGAATCGTAAATCAAGGCTTACAGAGCAAGCCTATGCAAATTATAATATTCCCGCTTACAATACTAGTATAAATATTCATAAGTATACAAAATGTTTGTTAAGTATTGTGGGATTTGAACATTATATGGCATTAGGAGTTAGGATTTAGGAGTGTCCCAATCTTAAGCTAAGTTACCTACAGGTTGTTATAATATTATTTATTTGAACTGTAAAATTTGTTTCCCTAAGTAACTTATTTACTATAGCTAGCTAGCACTAGCTTATGCTCGCGACTTCGTCCGCGTGGACTACACACATTTCAAACCCCTATTTCACCCCCTTAGATGAATTTTTTTCTCTCGTCTACCTCATAGTGTGGGGTATCGTGGAATAGGTCTTTTAAATGTCCCGGTCGGTCTTTCAGCGATTATGGCAGCCCTAGTCTAGTGGAAAGAAATGTTACCATAAAAGACGGTAGAGCTAGACAGTATTAGAAATTTTGAGCTTTTAAACCTAGTCCCTTCACACGAGTATTTATTAAAATCGCTATTTGAAATTATTTTTATTCTAGACGTACCTAAGTATGAAAATAATTTCAACCTTCTTCTTCGCCCTGGGCTGGCAGTTTCCGCACTTAAACGTTTCCGTCTATTGTGCGTCCTAATACCTAATAAACCTTAAGGATAGATCAGTTGAGACCTTGCTGCAGTTCATATCTTACCCAGTATAGGTAAATATAGAGTGCACAAAAAAATCACATTTTTTAATTTTTGAAATTAGTTTTAAAAACTATTTTAGTATTATTAAAAAAACATTTCCTTTTTACGTCGAAAATTATAACAAGCTTTACCAACCTATTTAATGTACAAATTATGCCCACACTAAATGATGCAAAATATACCTACGCGCTGAAAAAAGTTAAATAAAATTGAGTTGAGTTATACTTTGTGCAACAAAAAAGACAGCCTTTTTGTTGCCAGATGAGGCAATTAATTAAGTATGGTGAAATGTCTCACACAGATTTTATCCAGTAGGTATCAAAATTTCCCGCCAGCTCTCGGAAAATCAGGTTAGACATGAAACATTCAACAATGAAGAAAAGAGCCTCTCTGACATCGTAACGTTTGGAAGATATGCTTTGTGAGAAGTTTGTGATTAATTTGTTATCTTGATACAACAATAATTTATGTAAAAAACAAGCTTGAAAATAACACTCAAGTTGAGAAGAGCTTTTTCTTATTACGCCATGAAGATTTAAGCTTATCACAGAGAAAGTAATAATAATAATCTTTATTTATCAAAAATGTAATAATTTCATTCTCTGACGTAAACATTCGCAATTTTGCGGATGGATGAAATAACCTTATGATGAGGGAGGATATTCTAAAAAATCTTTGATATTTCCGACTTATTTGAAATCAATTTATCATGAATGAGTATACAAAAGGAAAAGCTGACTGACTGACTAATCTATTAACTATCGGGCCGAAATTTTACATGTAGATAACTATTATAAGGTAAACATCCGCTAAGGCGGGCATAAGCTAGTCCATAATAATACTTAGCACAATCAACTAATAATATTAATATACTTATCTGCAGCAACAGTATAATAACTGGTACTTACATAAAGCAGGTGACATTTGCATGGCTACTGACATGGTTCTTGCCTTGGATGAATAGTATTCTATCTCTATGGTTCTTGCCTTGATGTCACGAGAGCGAGAAGCACTGTTGTTGTTTAACGAAAATCGTGTACGGAAAAGCCGGTGTTCCGGTAGTAGTAATAGGATGATGGGTAATTAAATCAGTTCCCTTGTAGAGCGCCGGGGATATTAATTGTGCGTACAGTAAACGAAGCTGATTCCTAGTTCAAGGGCTTGCAGCGTCACAACTTCGCTACTATGTCCTTTACATAATAAGGCTTTGTCTACATAATTTATTTATTATTTTATTCTACTACTTACATACCAGATAATACACAATATTATAGGAACTATCAACTTGCGTCTCGTAGCTCAGCTTTAGCTTTCGGCGTCAGTTTTTCAGGGTCCGTATACCCGAAGGGTGATGCCAACGGGACTGATCACAAGTTACCGCTGTCCATCCGTCTGCCTGTATGTCTTAGGTTAAATCGTCCAAGATGCGGGCTGTATCTCATGTACCGTAATAGGTAGACAGTGGAAATTTTCATAGAGTATGTATTTGTACTGCTGTGATAACAACAAATACTAAAAAATTCAAAATGGCCACCTGGTTAAATAAAAAAACTTAAAAAGTAAATCTTGTACAACACTACGGAACCCTTTAGATATTATAAAATAGAAAAGAATAGTATAGAATATTTTTTATTCAAGTACCTACACTTTTACAAGTGCTTTTGTGCAAGTCCGACTGGCGCGTATTTTACAAATTTATAAAGCCTGTGTCTTTGTCATAAGCCTTCTGGATGGCCGTCTGCTCTAGAAAGGAGTATCTCTAATAAAAATTTACACCCTCATTCTAAATAATAAAGAAAAACCACGAACATCCTCTATATTATTATGTTACGTTCGTGTGCTCAGCCCATAAGCCTTCTCATCTATTAAGACTTCTCCTCACGCTACTTGACACAGATAAGACATAAACCTCAAACAAATACTTGGTCTTATCGTTAGACCCTTGTCTGCTTTCGTGTAATATCCTCCTTGATCCTTGCTTATTTTCTATTATCCACGAGTACGCTTGTTCTAAGTTTTTATAATATCACCAACCGATAGACATCCACAGCTGGACATAAGTCTCTTGTAGTGACTTTCACAGACCACGGCCTTGCACCGCCTGAATCCAGCTCCCTGCGACTCGTTTGATGTTGTCTGCTCACTTAGTGTTAGGGTCTTCCGAGGTTGTGCTAACCGGTGCGAGGTCGCCATTCCGGCACCTTGGGACCCCAACGTCTATGGGCTTTTCGAACTATGTGGCCTGCCCTTGCCACTTGAGCTTCGCGCTTATGTTCCTTAATTAATTCAGTACAATTTATTATTAGTTACAATTTATAATTATATATTTCATTTTTTCATTTTCATTGCCATTCAATGAGCATTCTCACTTTGAATAAAAGATTTTCATTTTGACTTCATGGATCACTGGGCGTCAAATCCGCACCAAAAAAACAAAGAACGAGCGCCTCATTTAGTAATGCCGCCCCAGACCCTCGACGAACTTATAAGTCCCGCAAATTGCTAATGCGTGTGGCCGCCATTTTAGTGATGTCAGCAATAGACTGAAGTTTCAAGCTAATGGTATATTTTTATTTCGGCTGACGTCAAAATGACGTCATTTCGATGAAGAAATCACCAAACATGCAATTATAACCAAAGTGAATGACGGTGGTAATATATAAGTAAGTAGTTATAGTTTGTATGACTTCGAATAATAAATGTTACGTGCAATTTTAGTAAGCTTCGCTCGCATTTTGCGAAACTTGAGCAATTGCTTACTTCATAAGTTCTATTAAGTAGTACCTAGAAGCTGTATAAAATATCTACTTCTGTAATTAAAACCACAACTAGCTGATGCCCGTGACCTCGTCCGCATGAATTTCGTTTTTAAAAATCCCGTGGGAACTCTGTGATTTTCCGGGATAAAAAGTAGTACTTATGTTACTCTCCGTCCTTTCCACTATCTCTGTGCCAAAAATCAAGTCGATTGGTTGCTTAATTAGGGCGTGAAGGCAGGGCAAACAAATACACTTTCGCATTTGTTTTATGGTGTGATTATAAAATGTAATTTTTTATCGTATTTAAGCACAGATTACTATTTACTAAGTTCGTAACTAAGCGACATTCAATCCTCTCCACCAATTTATCATCGCCCGCAACGTAGTGGCACGGCCACTGGCACTCCCTCGCTAGTGTCCCTCGGTTCTCACCTTGTTTGTGTTGTATTCGTGTTGTCTTTGTCTTGGTCGTGTCTCAGTCTTGCCTTGGTCTTGCCTTGGTCTTGTCTTGGTCTTGTCTTGGACGTGTCATGGGCTTGTCTTGGTCGTGTATCAGTCTTGTCTTGGTCTTGCTATGGTCTTGTCTTGGTCTTGTCTTGGTCCTGTCTTGGCCTTGTCTTGTTATTGTATTGGTCTTGTATTGGTCTCGTCTTGGATTTATCCACCGAGTGGAGGGTCTTCCAACGCTGCGCTTTCTGGTGCGAAGTCACAATTCTAGCAGGTGCTTTGGGACCCCAACGTCTATAGTTTTCCCGAACTATGTGCCCTGCCACTTGCAACACGTTTAGCTATTTTGGTTACTCTGACTCTGCTACGGATATCCTATTTTCTGATTTGATCACGTAGAGAAACTGCAGCTCTCTCCATCGCCCGACTCTGAACTTTAGTAGAGTGATTCGTCTTAATATTATTACCAAAAGATTTTAAAATTAAAAAAGGCAATTTTTTAAAGCGTACCTAATACTTAGGTACTTAACTTATAAATTATCGCAAACTTAACTAAGTCGTAAATGCTCAGTTCCAGACTTTGATATTTTTGAAATATTTCAATGTAATGTAATGGGCAATTTTACTATCTAAAAACCTCAATTTGCCGAATTTAAAGCATTTATGGGCACTTCATCTTCGCACTTTTTGAAGCTTTGGAAGTCATTAAAGCCTTAAAATATCGTTTAAAGAGGGATAAGAAGACTCTAAATGGATATAATTTATTGTTATGTTTTATTTAACACACATTATGTATTTAGTTCTGATGAATTAGGCACTTGCTGAACATTTTACGAAGGTTGAAAAACTTCAAACGTTTTCATTGACATAATATTATTTCAAGCTCAATTTGCGAATTTTCTCGTTAGGCAAGAATTTTTCATTGAAACCTTTGCTACACGTAGAATACCTTACTCGGTATTATGTGGTATTGTTATTCCCGACGAGCTCTTTAAATAAATATTACTACTTAGTATGAAAAGTTACAAATTGATTCTGCCATAATTATATCAATGTTTTTCAGTTTTTCAAATAGAATATTGCGTGATGATAAGTGAAAACACCGACATCATTTTGAAATTGCAAATTTTTATCACAAACAATAACGCTGTAGGTAAGTACTAAATACCATTACTTCATAGTTTCGAAAAGCTAGTAGAAAATTATACCTACCTACAGGTACCTACTCTTGCAATCAAACCTTATGGGGACAAAGTCGCGTGCAAAAGCTTTATAAAGTAAAAATATAAGCAACAAGGTGATGCCCGCGACTTCATCCGCGTGGATTTATGTTTTTGAAAATTCCGTGGGAACTCTTTGATTTTCCGGGATAAAAAGTAGCCTTTGTCCTTCCCCGGGATTCAAGCTATTTCCGTACCACATTTCATCAAAATCGGTTGAACAGATGGGCCGTGAAAAGCTAGCAGACAGACAAACAGACAGACATACAGACAGACAGACACACTTTCGCATTTATAATATTAGTATGGATAACATCTACAGTTTATACTTTAATGTTAGAATTTATATTATCTTAACTCGAAACCATTCTTGTTACAATTAATTCGCAAAAAACACTCAAGATGTAACCGTGTTTAGAAAATGAATTTTCCAAAGTTAAGGGTCTTGAGCTCTAGAAAAAGGTTAACGTCTTATAACAAGGTGCTCAAAAATATTTACAAAGGCACCCACCATTGCCCGCTGATTTTTTAAGGGCTTCCCTCTAAATGGCGACTGAATAAAGTTGTTTGCTTGCGAATTTTTCTGCGAGTTCGTTGGATTGGTACAAGTACATCAAAGTTTACTTTTCGGTATCTAACCGAAAAAATCAACATTATTTGCTAAAGAATTTCATTTGGACACTACTTGACACTGCGGGCTTATCGGTAGAATATGGCGATGAAAGCTAGTAGCTACATTGAAATCATATATACATTACTAGATGATGGCCGCGACTTCGTATGTGTAATTTTCGGGTTCTGGCGTCTATCGGTTTTTTTTTTTTTTTCTTTTTTTTTTTTTTTTTTGCAGGTTACAACAAGTTTGGTGCATTCATAAACTTTAAATAAGTTTTTCCGTACACCAGTGCCGTCGACAGTCGATAGGTACCTACACGTAACATTAATTTATTGTTATACTCAATACTTAACAGCTAACTAACAATTACTTAATATAAACTAACAACATTAAGCTAAATGTGGGTTATTTTAAACTTACTATACATTAAAAAGTATTTTAATGTATAGTAAGTTTAAAATAAGTTTAAGGTTGATGATGATGATGAAAATATAACGAAAAAGCTAACTAAGTAGGTATTTATTTATTTTGTACGAACACTTAAACTAAAACGTGACTTCACCAATTTATCTGATAATATCCACCACCTACGTGCTCAATTCGGGTGTGATTTAATGTGCTGGTGGTAAATATCATCATGATCAACCCATCACCGGCTCACTACAGAGCACAGGTCTCCTCTCAGAGTGAAGAGGGTGTTGGCCATAGTCTACCACGCTGACCAAGTGTGGATTGGCAGACTTCACACACCTATGAACACACCTATGAGAACATTATGGAGAACTCTCAGGCATGCAGATTTCCTCACGATGTTTTCCTTCACCGTTAAAGCAAGTGATATTTTAATTACTTAAAAACGCACATAACTCCGAAAAGTTAGAGGTGCGTGCCCGGGATCGAACCCCCACCTCCGATTGGAAGGCGGACGTCCTAACCACTAGGCTATCACAGCTTTCAGGCTGTGATAGGTGTCAGGGTGGTAAATATAGATAGATTTATTTAAATAGGTACCTACCTAACCTACTCGTTGATTAAATAGCTCATGAATATAATAATTCATTATTATGACGTCAAACAGACAAAATATACTTATACCTAGTTCGAAATAATTTAACAAGCAAACCTCTGCATAATAATAATTATTGTAGTGTTAAATATATCTCTATGTACCTATGACGCACTAGAGATGGCTCATTTCACAGGTAGCTTGTGAAATATCACGTAAAAAGCCTTTTCATGTGCTGCCTTACTTAAAGTACTTGCACTTGGCCGGTTTTTTTTAAATTAAATCGTCTATAAAATCACTGTTAAGCCAAAGACGTTGCGGCGTGATTAAAAGGCAAATCAATAAACTAACAAACCAACACACTAACGAATAAACACTTTTGCATTTATAATATAGTAGTTCGTGACGAGCAAAGCGATGTGTGACTCAATGAGAATTTGCGATGCAATCTATGCAGTATCTATTTACTAATATATTCTAGAATACCCAGAATAATCGGGATTCATCTGGGGGTGGGCCGAAGGGGACGAGCGAGCCTTGGTCTTAGACTTAGAGGGCCTCCTAACTTCGAGAAGTCCTTTAGTAAAATGCCAATAATATGTTCAGTAAATTAGAGCAAGTTTGGAGTAGGAAGCCCTCATGAAACGCGGGCATACCCGGAAGGGAACCTCTTAAACTTTGTGCGATATAAGTCCCGCAAATCGCTAATGCGCGTGACCACCATATTAGTGACGTCAGCACTAGACTGAAGTTTCGAGCTGATGGTATATTTTTATTTCGGCTGACGTCAAAATGACGACATTTCAATGTTAATGAGACATGATTCCAGCGCAGTAGCAATTTGCGGGACTTATACTACTGATACCTACCCTACTACCTACTGATAAATAAATAGTTGGTATATCTTCTGGATTAGCTCGATTGACTCTCTCTCAGGCAATAGCTAAAGTGTGTGACGTTGTAAATTTTGAACTACTAATTAGCGTTTCGCTTTTAATTAAAATCTATTTTGTTCAAAGTATGTTGGTGCCACCTAGCATCAAGGTGCAGAACTACGCGTGGGTCGATGTTCAGAGTTCATTCGAGCCACAATAGATGGCGTTTGCTTCGTTGTCAATTGTCGTAAAAATAAAACAAAATAATTAAATAAAACCATAATATCATTTGTTTATTGTTAAGTCATTAACAAAACGGTTCTTATAATATATCCTTAGGTTCCGCAAATATTCAAAAATGAATTGGCTTTATGATCAAACTAACTGAGAGCGGCCACACTCGGGTTGCGTCTGGCAACACCGATTGCTGAGATTTAGAATTTTCCTGGAGTCAACATGTGAAGACGAATTTTTTTCGTTCCAGGAAAATCTCACTTCTTTTCGCCCATGGCTTCGCCTGGAAAAATTCAATAGTCATAAATTTTAGTCATCCTAACGTATTTTCAATGTTTCATCAGTTATGGTGAGTGAAAAATCAAGTAATGTGGATTCGACAAAATGGCGGTTTGGTTAGAGAAAATCCTAATCTCATGATTTCTTTCAGTTCCAGTTATTTTAACTTCCCAAATAAATGAGGATAATGGGTTGTGGGTGGACTTCTGAAAACCATTGGTGGCCAGGAGTTCAATAGGTGAGTTGTGTTTGATCGGGAAAATTCCACGTGTCGAAATTTTCACACAGCACAAATTATAATCTTGTTTTTCTTTGTTACAGGGTTTACGTTTACGTTTACGTTTTACGTTTAGCTTCAGTTTTCCGTTTTAGTTTTCCGTTTGCGTTTTCGGTTTTCGTATTTATTTCTTTTGCACATTCACGTTGACAACTTAATTGCTATGGATAAGACTTGGTAAAAATCTTTGTAATGAAACATTTCGGTTGTGAAGAATCAAATAAATTGAGTTTTGGATCTTGGCCGATGCCGTCCAGCTACCTTGCAGTCTTCGCACCTACAAGTAAGCAAATGTTTGTATCCTGCAACAGTTTAGTGAACCTTCTTAGTGTATGTGTACAGTAAGAACCCTGTCTTTACTACTGAGCTTTTATTTTGAAACAATTTTATGAATTTTACTGTGTCATTGTCTATTCCATGCCAATGGCATCTTAAATTTAAAACATAGATTTTATGTACTATCTACCTAAGGCATTCTAATGTATCTAAATTAAGTCTTGGCATTAAGCTAGAATAACTAAGCATTATTAGCCATCACTATGTATTAAGCGACCCCGGTAAAAGTTACATTAAAAACAATTTTGCCTAACATCTAGCAAATTTCATTTATAACACCTCATATACATTACAAGGGAGTCGACGGCTAGCTTCTATTCTTTACTAGGTAGATAGATCAAGTAAAGTAAATTATTATTTTCCTCTAATCTTTGTAAGGTGGTAGATTATTCCGTATCCGGGTATATTTCTATTCCGCCCAATTTATCACCCTTACAAATGGCGCCCGAACGTTTTTTTATATAGTTATTTCAGTATATTTTGAGAAATTTTGTGAATTTTATGAAATGTACTCCGCTGATTGTACAATTTTCTAAGTAGTGACACATTGCAAAGAGCACTAAGCTGTTTTTATGGTTAACTAACTAAATAATAACTAATAGTTAGAAATTTTGTTTGATAGTTTAAGTAATTTTCTGAGTATAGTCCAACAGTGGTTTTTTCTTATTTAATTAACACATTATAAATGGTGTTTATGCCGTTCAATTATGTTATTTGACTTACCTTGGAGGTGTATAAGTGAATGTTTGCCTTCAGTTTAGTAATAAACATTGCTTAACTGAGTTGTTGTTGGGTATTGCTTTCAATAGTAAGTACATCTTATGTTTGAAAATTCCGGTAACTTAGTATAATTAAAGTTTTGAAACGCTATGTGCCGTTAACTAGTTACACACATACATTTATAAATACTAAGAGTTACAACTTGTGAAACTAAATATATAAACTATATTCAGAGATTACATTAAGTTCAAGTATGAAGTTATGAACAATTTTTTTTCAGTGACTTGATACTTCATTATTTTGTTGAAATTTTGTTTAGAGCTGTGTTAAGGTTATGATAAAAGCTACTTCACACACAAAACATGTTAAGTTTAAGTGAATGCTGGCAGTTTAAAGTGACATTTAGAAACAGATTTTGTTGTATTTTAGGTTATGTGTTAAAAGTGTAAAGTAACAGTCATCAAACCATTGCACAATCTCTTTGTTTTTTTTGAAAGATAATATGCTAGTCAGAGTTCATTGCAACTTTGCTGCCTGTTTACTTTTGTAATTGTAAAGGTTGTAACACACTGTGTACTCATAAAGGTGATACTGCACCTTACAATCATTTATTCAATTTTGGGAAGTTTATTTTGTTATATTTTGTTTACTATAGTAATAATATGTGCTTGTATTATTAACAATATTTTGGAATAGGAACATAATTGATAAAATAGTTAGGATAGACTTAAGAATATTGGTTTTTGTTGTGTATTTTGCTTGTGTATATTTAATAGTTTAAATAACTTCTTTTGTGTTTGTGTTTAACCAATTGGTATAAGGCTAAACATAGACAGTTACACAAGCTCGATATTTTGTTAAATGTGTTTTGACTTAACACAATGGAACAGACTTTTGCCCAGTTTCATTCACTTTTGAAGGACGAATTGTGTTATGAGGTATCCATTCGTTCCGAAACTCCAGCACCTACAGTGCTAGGTTTAAAGAAACAGTTAAAACAATTAATTCAGGAAATTCCTTCTGAATCAATTTTAGAGACAGATTTCTCTTCTGAAAGTGAGTTAGGGGTTATTACTAAAAAACTTCAAGACTTAGAAGATTTATTAAAAAAGTGTTCTGACACTAAAGATAGACATGCCCTCTGTAGGTCTAAAGCTTTAGCTTCACATTTGTACTTTAGAATTTTGAGAATACAGTGTTCCGAACTCAGCTTAATAAGTAGGAAGAGTGAATTACATACAAAGTTGCAGAGTTTGATTTCCAGATTAGATGCTGACAATGAGTCGTCTCACGACGAATCACTGGATTCCGAGAGTACCGCCGTTGACTGCACTGGTGATAAAAATGTTGCCAAGTGGAACTTACATTTCAACGGACAGGGTGATCCGCGCAGTTTCATCGAACGCGTTGAGGAATATAAAAGATCTTATGGCGTTTCAGATGGAAAATTATTTGTTTCTGCATTTCATCTTTTTACAGGCCGAGCATTGTTATGGTACAGAGGCAACAAATGTCAAGTTTCGTCTTGGTCAGAATTGAGAACTTTATTTTTAGAGGAATTTGATGCAGTAGATTATGACTACAGGTTGCTAGGTGAAATTCGAGCAAGAACACAAGGCTCTGAAGAACCTGTGTCTATCTATTTCGCTGTAATGTTTGGCATGTTTTCAAGGTTGTCAACACCACTTTCCGAAGAACAAAAGTTACAAATTTTATTACATAATATTCGCCCTTTTTACTCAGAACAATTAGCTCTTGTTGACATTAAGTCTGTCGCAATGTTGAAGGAAAAGTGTCGCAAACTAGAGGCTGCGAGGCAGCGTTCCGCCTTATTTTCTGAGCCTACTAACACTAAGGCAACTTTAAGTTCAGAGTTTGCTTACAAACAAGTGACAAAACAGATAAACACACTTTCAGTCACACCTGCACCTAAGGTTGATACAAGTAAAGGCACTGATTTTACGAAAACAAATAAACAACTATGTTACAAGTGCGGCAAGGGTAACCATTCCTTTAAATTTTGCAGGACAGTTCCGAAATTTATTAGATGTTTTTCGTGTGGACGTCAGAACTTTACAGTAAAGACATGTCCAAGTTGTAGTAAAAAGGCGATTAGTAAACCCGCTCCGGACAAAAATTCAAAAAACTAATTAGTAAGAACTGTGCAGAGACACAAGTAAAGAACTTGGTCATTAACAACAAAACATCCCTTTTACCTGACACAGTTCTGTATTCAGTGGATAAACGAGACTTTAGGCCACATTTAAAGGTTTTTGTTGACGGTTTTGAGATTACAGGTTTACTAGATTCCGGTGCTTGCGCGTCAATTTTGGGTAACCAGGCGCACAAGGTTTTTTTGAGATTCGGTTATAAATTGCATAGCAGTATTGATACCACATTTTCAGTGGCAAATGGAGACAAACTTGATTGCATGGGTTATATGTTTATTCCGATTACTTATAATTCCGTAACTCACATAATAAAATTTTTTGTAGTACCCTCTATAATAGCGGATGTTATTTTTGGTTGTGACTTTTGGAAAACATTTCAGTTAGCCCCTGGAATTTTTGATAATTTAGAATTAATTAAGGCACCTTCTCAATTTTACAATATTTGTGCGATTGATAATGAACAAATTCATACCATCACCTCTTTTGAAAACTTATCATCTCAACAGAAAGAATTAGCCCAATCTGTAGTAAATAAATTTTTAGATATTTCTTCAGAGAAAATTGGATTGGGTAGAACAAAATTAATTGAACATGTTATTGACACCGGTGATGCCTTGCCAATAAAAATAAAACAATATCCACTTTCTCCCGAAAAGAAGGAAGCTTTAAGTAAAGAGTTAGATAGGATGCTGGAAATGGACGTAGTTACTCCGAGTGAAAGCCCTTGGAATAACCCAGCAATTTTAGTGAAAAAGGCAAATGGAGACTGGAGATTTTGCCTAGATTGCAGGAAATTAAATTCAGTGACAAAGGGGGATTCATACTCAATACCGTACATTCCACAAATTCTAGATAGCTTGAAAGAGGCAAGGTTTTTATCATCGATTGATTTAAGTTCAAGTTTCTGGCAAATTCCGTTAGCTGACGACTCTCAGGAAAAAACCAGTTTTACAGTTCCTGGTAGAGGGTTATTCAAATTTAAAGTCATGCCGTTTGGCCTATGCGGTGCACCAGCACGACAGCAGAGGTTAATGGACCAGTTATTTAATCAAAATTTTTGTAGTGATATTGAAAATGGAATAGTATTTTGTTATATAGATGATATTGTTATTTGTTCTGCTGATTTTGAAACCCATTTAATTTTATTAAACAGAGTTCTGGATAAACTAAAAATGGCTCAACTATCCATAAATTTTGATAAATGTAATTTTTTTAGAAACTCTTTGAAATATTTAGGGTATATAGTGGATGAATTTGGTTTACGCACAGATCCTGGAAAAGTTGCCGCAGTTTTGAACTTTCCGACCCCAAAAACTGCACAGGAGGTAAAGATTTTCCTAGGCACTTGTTCTTGGTACAGGCGCTTTATTAGGAATTTTTCAACCATCGCTGCACCACTCAATAGACTAACGAGTAAAGGAAAGAACGCACCTAAATTTGAGTGGAGCGAACAGGCAGAGGTAGCATTTAATACATTGAAGAATGCGTTGGTAACCGCACCTGTTCTTGCGGTACCGAATTTTGAAAAACCATTCAAAATACATTGTGATGCTTCTGCATATGGTGTTGGCGGTATGCTGACGCAAGAAACCGATGGTTGCGATCATCCCATTGCGTATGTCAGTAGGAGCCTAAATAAAAACGAAAGGAATTACAGCGCGACGGAACGCGAGGCTCTAGCTGTGATTTTTGCAGTGGAGAAATTTCAGGCTTATTTTGGTTCCAAGCCAGTCACAATTATCACAGACCATGCATCCCTAAAGTGGTTCTTAAATTTAGAAAATCCCTCAGGACGACTCGCCAGATGGGGTTGTAGATTATCACAGTATAATTTTGTTATCGAACATAGGAAGGGTTGTGATAATGTAGTTCCGGATACCTTGTCGAGACTCATACACGTAGATGTAGTTGGGGATCGTAATGATAACTCTAGTCAACAAGTTTTGGTAGATGACTGGTATGACAAAACATTTAATGGCTGTAAAATCAATCCAGCAAATTTTCCGAATTTTTGTATTTTGAACGATAAACTATATCGTTACAGTAAATGTAAATACCAGCTTCTCAGTGAGTTCGACTGGAAAGAGGTAGTCCACAAGAACGACATCCTTAGAATTATGCAACAAAACCATGCAGATGCAACTGCAGGTCATTTTGGTGTGTTCAAAACTCATCGCAGATTATCCCTCAGATATTTTTGGCGTGGTATGTATAAGGACGTGGTTGAGTACGTTAAGAATTGTGATACTTGCTCTGCGTATAAACACACGACATCAGCCACTCCAGGTCTGCTAGGGAAGCCTAAAGTCTGCGAGAGACCTTTTCAGGTCATTTCGGCTGATTTAGTCGGACCTTTGCCTAGGTCTAAATCAGGATTTACATTTCTTTTTGTGGTGACGTGTTGTTTTTCGAAATATACAATGTTGTTTCCGTTACGGCGTGCCACAGGTGCCGCTGTTGTTAAAGCGCTAGAGAATTTTGTATTTTTGAACCATAGTGTTCCAGAGACTGTGATTGTGGACAATGGGTCCCAATTTACAGGATCTGAATTCCGTAATCTCATTAAGCGTTATAATATTCCGAAATTACACTACACACCACTGTACACTCCGCAAGTTAACCTTGTTGAGAGGTACAATAAGGTTGTTATGACTGCTGTAGCCGCTTTTGTGAAAGATAACCACAGGTCCTGGGACGAAAACCTGTACAAGGTCCAGTTCGCCATAAACAGTGCGGTTAATGAATCCACTGGATTCTCCCCGTTCTTCCTTGTCCACGCTAGAGAACCGGTTTTAAATGGTTCCTTCTATAAGGACACGGATAAGGAGTACGAGGCTGGAATTCCAAGGGAGGAATACGCAGGAAAGTTTGGAACTTTGGAGGACATATTTGGTCAGGTTAGGAGAAATTTGTTTCAGGCTCATGCAGAGTATGCAACGCATTACAACTTAAGGCGTAGGTCTGCAAGCTATTCTGTTGGGGATATAGTGTGGAAAAAGACCTATCCACAAAGCGACGCTACAAATTTTTTCGCAGCTAAGCTGGCACCTAAGTATGAAAAGTGCAGGGTTGTCAAGGTTTTGTCACCTTTGGTTTACGAACTAGTTAGAGTAGCTGACAACCACCCAATAGGCACTTGGCATATTAAGGATATTAAGAAGTAGATATTTGCCATTACTTAGTTTGGTCTAAACTGTTTGAATATTTAAGTTATCAATATTCAATTAGGAATTTGAATGAGTGTAGTGATGTTCTGAGTTAACAACTGAACATTACCATGGTTCAGTTGAGGAGGAATGTAGTGGATGTATGTAGGGATGAATATGTGATGATTGGAATGCTTGTGGTAGACCAACCGGTTGAGAAAGTAAAAATGCAAATATCGTACTTTGGGGATAACGAAAAGGGGGGGTTTTGTGTTTTGTTTTCGTTTTCCTTCTAGATAATGGATCATTTCTGTTATTTTTCCGATTCTGTTCCGAGATCTATTTTCTAGGAGAGTTATTTCGTTTTTTTTTTTCTCATATTCCGATTTTGATTCGGTTTTATTTTTCCGAATGGGATAGAGAACGGTTGCCATATCAGATGGACCCGTTCACAACCAGATTTTCCGTATTTGTTGAGTAACAAATATTACGATGGTAGTTTAAAAGAGTGAACCACCGTAGGCCTAGACGCATTCTATCAGTCAGCTGAAGAATGATGCCAAGATGTTTCCACTCAAGTGTCTTAGACACCATGAAGTTTTTTTTGTATATATTCTTTTTAGAAGTTAGGGTTGTGTAGTTAAGTATAATGTATAAAACCTTACACTGTTTTCAGTATATTTATTTTGTTAGACAATTTTCCTTGTTAGTAGTAGATGTGCGTTCACGCGTAACTTCTGTGTTTTTTTTTGTTTGTTTGTTTCAGGCAAATTGTTAGTAGTTGTTGGATGACGCTGAGGGCAGCGTGGTTCAACCTGTTGAACCTTTTCGTAGGAGGGGAAGTATTGTGACGTTGTAAATTTTGAACTACTAATTAGCGTTTCGCTTTTAATTAAAATCTATTTTGTTCAAAGTATGTTGGTGCCACCTAGCATCAAGGTGCAGAACTACGCGTGGGTCGATGTTCAGAGTTCATTCGAGCCACAATAGATGGCGTTTGCTTCGTTGTCAATTGTCGTAAAAATAAAACAAAATAATTAAATAAAACCATAATATCATTTGTTTATTGTTAAGTCATTAACAAAACGGTTCTTATAATATATCCTTAGGTTCCGCAAATATTCAAAAATGAATTGGCTTTATGATCAAACTAACTGAGAGCGGCCACACTCGGGTTGCGTCTGGCAACACCGATTGCTGAGATTTAGAATTTTCCTGGAGTCAACATGTGAAGACGAATTTTTTTCGTTCCAGGAAAATCTCACTTCTTTTCGCCCATGGCTTCGCCTGGAAAAATTCAATAGTCATAAATTTTAGTCATCCTAACGTATTTTCAATGTTTCATCAGTTATGGTGAGTGAAAAATCAAGTAATGTGGATTCGACAAAATGGCGGTTTGGTTAGAGAAAATCCTAATCTCATGATTTCTTTCAGTTCCAGTTATTTTAACTTCCCAAATAAATGAGGATAATGGGTTGTGGGTGGACTTCTGAAAACCATTGGTGGCCAGGAGTTCAATAGGTGAGTTGTGTTTGATCGGGAAAATTCCACGTGTCGAAATTTTCACACAGCACAAATTATAATCTTGTTTTTCTTTGTTACAGGGTTTACGTTTACGTTTACGTTTTACGTTTAGCTTCAGTTTTCCGTTTAGTTTTCCGTTTGCGTTTTCGGTTTTCGTATTTATTTCTTTTGCACATTCACGTTGACAACTTAATTGCTATGGATAAGACTTGGTAAAAATCTTTGTAATGAAACATTTCGGTTGTGAAGAATCAAATAAATTGAGTTTTGGATCTTGGCCGATGCCGTCCAGCTACCTTGCAGTCTTCGCACCTACAAGTAAGCAAATGTTTGTATCCTGCAACAGTTTAGTGAACCTTCTTAGTGTATGTGTACAGTAAGAACCCTGTCTTTACTACTGAGCTTTTATTTTGAAACAATTTTATGAATTTTACTGTGTCATTGTCTATTCCATGCCAATGGCATCTTAAATTTAAAACATAGATTTTATGTACTATCTACCTAAGGCATTCTAATGTATCTAAATTAAGTCTTGGCATTAAGCTAGAATAACTAAGCATTATTAGCCATCACTATGTATTAAGCGACCCCGGTAAAAGTTACATTAAAAACAATTTTGCCTAACATCTAGCAAATTTCATTTATAACACCTCATATACATTACAAGGGAGTCGACGGCTAGCTTCTATTCTTTACTAGGTAGATAGATCAAGTAAAGTAAATTATTATTTTCCTCTAATCTTTGTAAGGTGGTAGATTATTCCGTATCCGGGTATATTTCTATTCCGCCCAATTTATCACCCTTACAAGTGCAGCCAGCTTCAGGCTCTTTACGCACTGCATTCGATCAAAAATACACAAACAACATATCCATCGAAACGGACGCAGTGTAAATTCGACCTCTAAATTCAATTCGAGTTTTCTCTGAATCAGAATTTTCTCGGATTCAGATCGGATGCAGTGTGTAAAGAACCTTAGAATGAAATCTAATCTATTGAATTTTATCAAACCCATTTGCCAAGGCTAGCTTTTCTGCGAGAGATCAACTTTCTCCACTGTCTGTTATCGGGCCGATTTGATTTTTCAAAAGTAGATTAAACCTAAGAGACTACGAGATAATGAAACGGAAAGAAAATATACCTACCTACCTATCTTCTAAATTCATTTACTGTCCACTAATGTACACAACATTAGTGGATAGTGAGCTTTGCTTGGAGCTTGGAGAACATTGCCCTCACATCTAGCTTATAACTAAGTATACCTAATATATCTGAAATAAATAATAGTTATTTTGAAAAGCGACGATGGCCTAGTGGTTAAGATGTTGGCCTCTAAAACTTAGGGCGCATGTACGTACACTACATGAAGACCCAGGAGGATAAACATTTGAATCTCACTTTGCATCTGATTCAATATCACAATATAATCGAATGATTTGCCAACTGCGAGAGACGAGTATCGATACAATAAAAAAACTTAGTAAAACTCAAAACTTTGCACTTTATTTTGTACCTTGTATTAAAAGGATAAATTTTTCACATTTCTGACACTCAGCGATGCGAGTTTTCTCGCTCGCGTTTGTACAATAAAGCACAGGTAGCAAGCAAGGTATTAATTAATGTAATAATCTGTGGTGCCACAAAATTAAATGAAAATGTTACATTTTTACTTTGTTTTTAGGGTTCCGTACCTCAAAAGGAAAAACGGAACCCTTATAGGATCACTTTGTTGTCTGTCTGTCTGTCTGTCGGTCTGTCTGTCAAGAAACCTACAGGGTACTTCCCGTTGACCTAGAATCATGAAATTTGGTAGGTAGGTGGGTCTTATAGCTGGTATTAGGGGAAAAATCTGAAACCGTGAATTTGTGGTTATATCACACAAAAAAAATTAAATTGTGGTCATGAACTAATAATTGGTATTTTCATATTTCGAAGTAAGATAACTATATCAAGTGGGGTATCATATGAAAGGGCTTCACCTGTGCATTCTAAAACTGATTTTTATTTATTTTTCGCATCATCGTTTTTTAATCATCGTGCAAAATGTCGAAAAAATACGACTGAATTACAGAACCCTCGTTGCGCGAGCCTGACTCGCACTTGGCCGGTTTTTATCTGTGACACCAACAGGCAACAGGTAATTCTTTCTAATAGGTTGAGTTTTTCTTAGGTTATTAAGTAGGTAGCAAATGTTACTGAAATGGCTTTGCACGTGACTTTTAAATGCTACTTGTGAAATGGGCCATCTCTAGGTACATAATATATCAGTATTATTTATAGTAGTTCGACAATATAAATATAAAGAGAGCCTGACTATTAACGTGAAACCATACGCCCATCATAAATCTTTTTCAAGAGAATATTGCTCTTTGATATAAATTACTAACTCGAGTCAAGTCGGTGCTTATGTCTCTTCAGTTCATTTTGAGTTTTAGAGAGCACTTTTCCCCTGCAGTCTTGTCCTGATAAAAGAAAAGCTCGAGATCACAGGAAAAAATAGAAAAAATGAAGAGATTTTCACAATAAAGTCTATGCAATTTGAAAAAGGATGGGATAGGTTATAGGATGATAAAAATAATTTGAGGTTAATATTATTATCATAGGAAATGCCTATCTCATTACTGTTTCGTGAAGTGTTCTTTTTAGAATTCCGTACATGATGGGTGCGTTGACTCGCACTTGACCGATTTTTGAAAACAAATCCATACTAATATTATTATAAATGCGAAAGTGTGTCTGTCTGTCTGTCTGCTAGCTTTTCACGGCTCAACCGTTCAACCAATTTTGATGAAATTTGGCACAGAGATAGCTTGCATCCCGGGGAAGGACATAGTCTAAAGTAAACTAAGTTTTTTTTATATTTTAATGACCCAAATAAAAAAATAAAAAAGTTATTTTACTTGCCACCGATCTGTAGTACTTACAGAGTAGGTACTTACTTACTTAGGTACCTACCAAACTTTAGATCGATGTTACTTACCTAATCATACATCAATAACACGAGGAAGTATCTACGATCACTCACAGCAAAACTTCGCCAAATTGGTCCGTAAATTCCAATTAGCCTACTAATCTGGATTAAGTAATTTGAAATTCTTGAAGAACAAAATTTCTCTCAGAGTCGACATTTAATGCCTTTGCACACGACAACGCAATGTTGGAGAGATTCAGAGATCAGACGCAATTTAAACGACTTGCAAACGCAATACATCGTTACCATCGATGTGCCAAATCTTGATACGACGGCGAACAAACGGACATGATAATGGTGCAGGCCATAGCCGGCGAAATACCGCTTAAAAAGCAATACCAGGTACTAAAATTACCTCGACGCTCGTGCTCCAACAGTACTATTGTATATTCTGTGCCCCAACGGAGAAGACCCGCCTTCGTAGTTCGTACATTGTGTTCAGCCAAGTGACAAGACTTGCGTAAAAAAAGTTCTGTTTGTGCCACACGGCGACGCAAAATGAGTTAATGAATTAAAATGACTCATTTAAGGCAACTTACATCTCAAAAAATTATGCTCGTTTGGCTGCCAACGCGATTACCTGGCGAAAGGCCTGGCGAAAGTATTACCTACATGGGATTGGTTAATCAGTCGGCGCGGGTGCACGACATTGATTCATAAGTTGGCCCTTGCTTCCTGTTCAAGTTGCTTGTCGGTCACTATACTTATATCGGTTGCAAAAATGTCGTCACGCGTAAAGGCACTCACTTTCTATCCCTATGGCACTCACTAAATAAATCAAAATCATTTACGAGTTCGTTTTGAACAATGAATAGCTGATGCAAATTGAATTAGCTTCGCGCTTCGAGAGTTTGGGTAATTAGATTCCAAGTTTTCGCCCTACTTTAACTAAACTTTACAAGCCCCTTTAAATAAAGCAAAAAGGCTGAATTATACAATAATACTATTATTATCATGTTTTCATAAAATGAGTCCATCGCAAGTTCAAGAGTAAAATTATTTATCTTACTAGACGATGCCCGCGAATTCATCCGCATCGATGTAGGGCCCATAATCCCATGGGAACTCTTTGACTTTCTGGAACCAAAATTAATCTATGTCCTCCGGGATGCAAGACTCCATACTAAATTTCATCAAATGTTCCGGAAAATCAGTTTGGTACAGAGGTAGTTTGCATCTTGGAAACGGAAATATTCTAATTTTTATCGCGGAAAAACCATGAGTCCCCCCACTGGATTCAAGAAACCTAAATCCACGCGGATGAAGTCACGGATATTATCAAGTAACAATAAAGCATGGGTAGGTATGGGTTTCATAGAATTTCATATACCTACCTGCTCCTTCAAGATTACCACACTTTTACAAACTACATTGTACTTGTACCATCAGGTGAAACTGTAATTTAAGTGCTAACTTGCTGTTGCAAAAATAGTTAATGTTACGGAACAACACAAAAAGTCCCAAGTTAAAATAACATGTGACCAATAATTTTCGGAATATTTTTTATTGTTAATGTAGACAAATAAGATTGGGGCTTAGCAATGGAAATTGATATTAACTCAGGAGGAAATTGGATAAACAAAGGACGGGGACAATACCCTTCGTGAATTGAGGTTCGGCTTTTAAAAACACAAAAAATAGCGCCTACGTTCCATTGTTTGTATAGGTAGGTATATAAGAAGGTGCTTTATCCCACAAAAACACTCCTACAAAAGTTTAATTCTAGAGAATTTTCTCGGACATTGGACAAAAGTTTATATAGTAGGTACTAGGTACGCGACAGATCGAGATGGCAAAGTGGGGTGTCCCTCGCCTCATTTCCTGATTGCCATCTCAACCTGTCACGAACTGTACGTGTCTGCTTGTTCTTAAAAGCTAGTACCTAATTAAAATTTACAAAATATATTAGCGTGGCATTCAAACGAAAAACTAAAACTAGGTGATTTTTTTATATTTTAATAGCAAACCCCTGACAAAACTTATTTATTTATTTCAAATTTACCTTCTTTTAAAAACAGAATGCTTGATTTTCAAAACGTTTTTATTTATGTAAGTGTGAAGATTATGCCTTTATGAGCCATATACATTGTCCTGTTTATACAAATCTAGTGGAAAATCAAAATACGCGGAGTTCCGCTTGTAAAACTTTTCTGCCATGTGATATATTGAAATGGGTAGGTAACTAGGGACCCTCCAAAACATTTTCGCTAGGTTTGTCCCTGATCTAATTATATTAGAAAGACGTACCTACGTATTAGGTGTTGCTACGTAAAAATGCGCCATTTTGCGTTTTTTCGTAGACTTCATTTGGAAACCAATACTGAGACAATATTATTAGTTTCCAAAATGTATTCAAAAAATAACCCTGTATACTTAGTAAAAAAGTTTACTGAAGAATGAAGATCTTAGGTTTCTGAGTATAAGTACTCGAAAAAAAGGTTAACGTCTTATAACAAGATGACTTGTGCTCAAAATATTGACATAGGCGCCCAGTGTCGGCTGTCACCCGCAGTTTAGAGGGATTGCCTCTAATGGCGCCCTGAATAACACTGTTTGTCCATCACTTTCAAATTCATCTGACTGTGTCGGGCATGGAAAATAGAGAGAACTTCTGGCGTTAAGAGTTGAGATTCGTGTGCTTGCGAAGTTTTTCGAATTTACGTAGTAAGTAAATACGACTTTTACGAATATGTGGCTTGCTGTGGCACAATGCTGCTAGACCTTATAGCGAGGTGCAAGGTGGGATAGCACCCATGTGTAATCGTAAGAGCGTGGCCACCGATAGCGTTTACTTAGTAGTTAAAAATCCTACATACTTAACCCGATATTTTTCTCAGGGTGTCGGGTATCTATGGAATATTTCCAAAGATATTCGACAATCCGACAATCCGAAGATTTGGATAGTTTGTATAATCGAGGCATGCCTTTTAAGTTTTGTCGTTTGAAGAAAAAAACACAACTAGAACCTTATAGTACTTTTTATTGTTTTTCAAAGTATTCACCACGTAGCTTAATACACTTTTCCATTCGCTCAAACCAGTTATTATAACATTTATTCCACTCTAAAGTGGGGGTGTTCAAAATGGCTGCCTTGAAAGCGTCGACTGCTTCTTCACCGGACTGGAACCTTTGACCACGAAGACTTTTCTTAATTTTAGGAAATGTAAAGAAATCGTAAGGGCTTAGGTCAGGACTGTATGGAGGATGGTCAAGAATTTCTACTTTTTCCTGCTTCAAATACTCAATCGTTTGACGAGCCCTGTGTGAGCTTGCGTTGTCGTGGTGCAGGATGATGCGTCGCTTTGAGTTAGATTTTCGAAGTTCGGCGATGACTTGTGGTAAACAAACTGTGGTATACCGCTCTGCGTTAACCGTTCTACGATCTTCAAGTGCAATAGTCGCAACATGGCCGGTTTTTCCAACGAACGTGGCCACCATCTTCTTTGAAGTGCTTCGAGAACGAACAACTTTAGTCAGCTTTGGCTCGTCTTGAAAGACCCAGATTGTAGATTGTTGTTTGGAATCAGGATCGTAAGCATAGATCCAAGATTCGTCACCACTGATGATGTCGTAGACGTGATTTGACTCTCCTCGGTTGAACCTTTGCAGAGTTTTCTTACACCATCTGACGCGGGCCGCCTTGTGATCGTCGGAAAGCAGATGCGGTATCCAACGGCAAACTAGCTTTCTCACACCAAGCGCTTCATGCAAGATCTTTTGAATGGTTGTCCCTGAGATGCCTAATAGAGCCTCTATCTCTCGATACGTCACATGACGATCTTCGAGAATTAGTTGTCTCACAGCAATGATGTTATCTTCAGTGAAGGCGGATTTTGGGCGTTCTTCGCGAGATTTGTCACTAACACTAGTATGTCCACGCTGGAATTCTAAATGTCAGCGTTCGATAGTCCGCAGACATGGGGCTTCATCACTGAACACAGATGTTAGCTCTTTGAAACACTGAAGCCGTGTCAGGCCTCTTCTAAAGTTGTAGAAAATTATTGCACGAACATTTTCCTTAGAAAGATTCATTTTCGTACGTAACCTGACAGATTCGAATCGACGCTGTGACTTAACAATAGCATTAATCATAATACTTTCAACTGTTTTGAGATTCAAAATTTAAACAAATTCGAATATAAAACAGTTCCAAATTCAAAATTGCCGGGAAATATGGAAACGACAGAACTTAAAAGGCACGCCTAGTATACCTAGTTATCTACTTACACATTTCTGTCAAATATTTCTTAAACTAAATCACTATAAACAAATAAATTCTAAAAAAACCCCGTAATGTGTTTTAACCGACCAATATGTAAAACGTAATTTTTGGGACGCTGAAGTGGCAATGGGCGGAGTTATTTCAATTCAGATTATGTGTATGTACTATGTACCATTATTTACCTGCGATCTGTTCCAGAAGTATTGAACGTGTAGGCAGTAGGCAGAACTCAGCGGTCCATGAAAAGGAAATGTTTTTTTTTAGGAAAACTTTTCCACCTATACTAAACTATCTTTCAAATCAATCCACCACACAATCATATACGACAGCAAAACTGTATTTTCCGTAAATGTGGCACAAATCACACGAGTGAAATGGATCATTAACAAATTCTAGGTAGGTAGGTACTAATGGATCCATTAGTGTTGTTTTGTTAAGAGGGGCTTATTCGTAGTGCGCTCCATACAAACGTACCTATAGTAAGCGACAGGTCGAGATGGCAATCGGGGAAGGAACGCCCCGCACACCCGCACCAGCTTCCGCGCTCGCCCGCACCAGGTTACCGCATAGGCTGTCCGGGTGTGCGGGGCGTTCCCTCCCCGATTGCGACCTCGACCTGTCGCGTACCTACTATAGTTTGGCTTCACTGGCTCTTATTAGAATACTATCCAATGAAACTCAATGAAATTTTATAGGTAAGTAGATACGTTCTAGGAAAGATCTGTTTTTGGTCTGTGGTTTTCCAGTATTCTGTAAAAATATTCAGTTTTAAAATTACACGATGCCATATTATATGTACATGAGTACAATTAATATTTATTTATATCCATGCAGTTTTAAATTGGTTATTTTTTCGGAAAAATAGCAGACCACAAATACATGAGTAAGTAGATATTAGTTTTTATAACGTGTCTACATAGACTTTGATTGGTTAATATTCGTATCCTACGAAAACCAAACTGCATTTGTATGGAGTGAGTGATGCAGAGACTCCTGTTAGCAATCATATTTCCAGCTTGCCACGACTTCTGGTAATTTATGTGACTTGTGATTTTGCGTTAAACGGCAAACATAAACAAGGTCAAGAGGAAATGGGAAAGAGACATGAAAAGAAGATTAAGTAGCTGACGATTAGAATTTGTCTTTCAATAAAATATTGTGTTGACTTACTATTGATTTTTAATACTTATTTGAAGCATATCTTCATGTAAATATAGTGGATTGCGAGACCTCATACACTTTTCAGAACGTTATAGAATAACTCCAACCATGCAGAATTTATCACGATATTTTCCTTTAGGTGTGGTTGTAACCTTTAGATATAGTGTAGCATAGACCTTTAGTAATTTATAGTTAAAGGACAGACGAAATAAACTTCGAATCGAGAGGACTGTTAAAGAAAGTGATGTTTAATTAGCTAATGAATGCGACTCTATAATTCCTACTCCAACAGGAGCACTCTTTTTCGATGTAGCGAAAGCATTTGATAAAGTATCAAAATCGGCGGCGGTAATCACTTAACATCAGGTGACCCGCCTGCTCGTTTGCTCGCTATATCTATTAAAAAAAAGTATGGCACGGCGGCTTGCTCTACAAGCTCAACCTAGGTGTGCCGGACAGACTTGTACACGTCTGTTACGTGACGTCACAAACTCACGGTTTTCGGATTTTGCCCCTTACGTGAGCTATAAGATCTACCTATACCTGCCTAATTCTAGATCAACGGCTTAGACTAGGCATAGAGAATAACAACGGGACGGGAAGTACATACCCTAGGTTTCTAGACAGACATTTGTCAAATTTCATTTCAAAAGTACGAAATTAATCCTTAGTTTAAAGGTGAACCGTGAACCGTACTTTTGACATGACAGTTGACCCATAGAAAAGATGGCGTGTAGAAGTAATTTTTACGGACTATATTACCTATTTTTGGCCCGACCCGGAAATCGAACCCAGAATCTCGTCATCCGTATTCGAATATGCTAACCATTAGATTAGAGAAACGAGGCAGAGGGTGCAAATATTTTACAATTGGCACGCGAAGTCACTGACATCTGCTAGTCGTAAAATATAACGTAGTTTCTACAAAAGTCGGCCAAAGCCATTAAGACGGGCGGGCGGAGGATCGCAGCATCGCTATTCGGAGATTTATTAAGTCCAAATAAGCAATAACAGCCCATTAAATTAGAATAGGGAAGGAATCACTCGCTGTTAGCTTCGCGAGCATTTCAATTAACATTTTTATCACTACCCATATTATAAATGCGAAAGTGTGTTTGTTTGTTGGTTTATTGGTTTGTCTTTCAATCACGTCCCAAGGGAGCAACCGATTGACGTGATTTTTTGCATAAATATACAATACTAGCTGACCCTGCGAACTTCGTTCCGCCTAACAGTCGATTCAAATTTTTTAATTTTTTTTAAAATCCCCACGATTTAGGACTTCAGTACTTTGCAGCATCAGGATTGAGGAGTTAGGATCCGAAGTTCAATGATGTAGCCTATGCTTGGTACCCAAAATAATTTTGCATCATCCGCAGTTCCTGAAACATTATAGTTTAGGAGTGCTGTACCCTACATCATCAGGGTTGAGGAGTTGAGACTTGAAGTCTGAGAATAAAGTCGTTGCTTGGTACCTACAATATGAATTCACTATGAACACTTCCTGAATCTTGATAACTCAGGCGGGCAGTAACCCTGCAGCATCAGGACTAAGGAGTTGAATCCAGAATTTTTTATGTGACCACCACGAAAACTTTTTTTGTTGATTTAAAAAAAATAATTGCAAATCGGTCCAGAAACCTCGAAAAAATCGTTGTAGAAAAAAGAACCACCTCCTTTTTGACAGTCGGTTGAAAACGATTACCTTGAAATATTTACGGAACAATTTTTAAAATATCCCCTTTCTAACAAAAAAAGAATGAATGAAATCGGACTACGCGTTAATGAATTACAACTTAGTACAGTACGCGCGGCGAGAGTTTGGCTTTGACCGTTATTGCGCAGAAATCAGAAATTGGGTATCAACGGGCAATTAGTGGGGTGCGGGGCGGGTGTGTAGGCGCACGCGGTGCTCTGATTGGCGCTCCACTGCTCCAGTCGTTCCCTGCCTCTGTTTGTACAATCACGTTCACAAGTGAATTGCTATTTTCGTTAATTGTTTATTATATAAGAATCTGAATAGCACTGCTGCTAAGACTTTTTTTTAATGTTAACTTTTGTATTTAATAATTATTTTAAGTTTTCTTTTGTTTGTATGTACCAATTTTACATGTATCTTGGAATAAATAATTTTATTAAAAAACAATTATTTAGAATTTTCATCGCTGTCTCTGTAAACTTTAAAAGGAAATAAACATTTTATATAAGTAAAATAACTATCAATAGTTTTAATAAATGAAGAAGTTTATCTATTTCGTATTATTTTCTAGCATTATTACCACTGTACATGAATTTTGACCCACTCAAATATCCAACCTGGTACATAAAAAAGGAAAAGTATTGTGTGCGTGACAGTACCCATGCGCAGTAATCCCCTCCACCCGAAGGTCAAAGCCAAACTCTCGCCGCGCGATCTGTATACATTTTAACTTTCATCCCCTCTCCTACGGGAACCATGCTGAATTTCGGGATAAAAAGTATCCTATATTCTTCCTCATAGTATGACCTCAAATCGTACCAAGTTTCATTGGAATCCATTCAGTAGTTTCAGCGTGATGCGCGGCCGTGATACAGACAGACAGACAGACAGACAGACAGATAGACAGACAGACAGACAAAAATGAAAAAAATTACAGTTTTGTGTTCAGTATCGATTATAGAGTGCCCTCGAAAAAAAAATTTCAAAATATCTTCAATGTACAGAATTTGACCTGTTACAGTTTTATTATAAGTATATAATATATATATATATATATATATATATATATATATATATATATATATATATATATATATATATATATATATATAATATATTGATTGATTGATTATACATAGTTAACCCTCCCTCCTTTTTCTAGAACCGCGCGCGCCAGATCCTTCTTTCCACGCACATGCAAACTGTGGAATCAACTCCCACTAGATTGCAACATGGGGTTATTCATCAACAAATTCCTGAAAGAACGGCAACGCATCGGCAGCTCCTCTGGTGCTGCACGGGCGGCGGTAATTACTTAACATCAGGTGACACGCCTGCTCTTTTGCTCGCTATTTGTATTTAAAATAAAGAAGAAGAAGATGACCAAGTGAGTCTGTACGAGTTGTGTTCATAAATTATTGACTCACAATGTGTAGGTATAATTTTATTTTTAGTTTCACAATAGTGGGAAGCTTAATACTGGGCGGGCAAAAGCTCAACTGGGCGGACTGAATTGAATTGTTATTCTATTATTTGTTAGTCTATTAACTTTCCCATGCCCACACGTTTAGGGATTTAAAATATTCCATAGCAAAAATGGAGAATAATATTGACATTGACAAAAGCTTCTTTCAATGAAAATACGTCTAGACTTTCCACCAACTATACCTAAGCCTACATGCGCCGTACTCGTAGTTTAGGTCTCTTGAGAATTTTTTTACTTTATTCTGTTGTATTTATGTACCTATGTACTTATAGAATTTGGATATATTATAGGTACAAATACTGTAAAGATACTAATAAAAATTATGAAATAAAAAACAAGTTCATAACAAGGATTATTTTGGAAATTTTTCTAAGATTAGAAATATTCAGAGATTCAGAAATTCAGATCAGAAAATTTCTGTTCATGTGATTGAAAATTAATCTTGTATAGCAAGGAAACGACTTAGTTTCATAAATTATGTCTGAAGGCAAACACCACCTTGTAGGGTAACGCTTACTCGAAAAAGGACTACTTATTAGAAGAAATTCATAGAAAACCTCAGAGCCTCGAGTGTTTTAAGTAAATAAAGTCACTGGAGCTAGCGTAAATCTGATAATTTTCGTGAAGCAAAGCTTGTGTTTATAATTGGTTTTCTCCACTGTTTATTTTTCCTTAGAAAATATTAAAATTTCTTGCCAGCCATTTAAGTGGATTTCCACACAAAAATAACACTGATAATATGTTTCCATGCTAATATTTTTCAATCAAAGCTTAATATCCATTCCGTATTTAAGAACACGTACCTTTGTTAGAAGACAAAACAATTACCTAAACAATGATTTTCCTTTTATTGTAGTTTGCACTTAATGAGTATCAAGTGCTATCTCGGGACGAGTTTATATTGACTCGTTTTGTTGCTTAAAACCATTTAGGGAGCTATAAAGACGTTCATAAAGGCCTTAAGTAAAGTGATAACTCATTTTAATTGTCTACAGTGATTTTCTTTCTAGTTTTTGTACTTTAATCAGTAACATTCATATATTTTTTAAATAGTAAAAACCGGCCAAGTGCGAGTCGTCTCGCGCAACGAGGGTTCCGTACTACAGTCGTATTCTTTCGACATTTTGCACGATAATTCAAAAACTATGGTGCATAAAAATAAACAAAAATCTATTTTAGAATGCACAAGTAAGTAAAGCCCTTTCATATTATGATTCCCCACTTGATATAGTTATCTTACTTCGAAAATTAAAAATACTAATTATTAGTCCATGACCACAATTTAATTTTTTTTGTGTGATGTAACCACATATTCACGGTTTTCAAATTTTCCCCTTATGTCTGCTATAAGACCTACCTACCTGCCAAATTTCATGATTCTAAGTCAACGGGAAGTACCCTATGTAATGTTGTATTAAATAAAATAATGTTTCTTCATGTAATTTGTGTTTATTTTAATATTTCCACTCGGATTAACTTAGTAATTAATATTAATACAATGAGCTTAGTGTGCACGGCTCTGGCCAAATCTTACAAGTGTAAGTCTATCAATTGACGTTGACACATGACAGGTGACACCTACGTACGACATTGACAATAATTGGTCACTTGTCTATGAGTTGTCTCTGCTACATCATCCCCTTTTATTTTTTAAAAAAAATATCTACATAATCATCCAGTTACAATTTTGAAAAATTACTTACATATATCATCCCCTTTTAATTTTACATAACTAATCATCCCCTTTTAAATTTACAATTTACATAATTATTACTTAATTAATTTTATAATATTATTGTGCCACACTTCTTAAATTTACTACAATTATTGACTCTTAAACTACCCATTCAACCAGCGATGGACAGCCTGTCTGATTGAAACACAAAGTCTACGCCGCCGGTCGAATATGAAACGAGGTTCTACTATATTGTACATTATTTTTGTCTATTATTACATATGCTCTATATCCATTATATCTATCAATTTCGCCTTCTGACCAAATATTCTTACTTGGCTCTTTTTTGAACCAAACTTTTTGCCCTACAGTAAACTTACTTTTAAATCGACTTGTCTTATTATAATTTTTTATATTTCTAGTTTGTACATCATTAAACTGTTGAGTTACATTCTGATTTAACTTAGGTGTTAGGTATTGTGAGCTAACAATCAACTTAGTTTTTAAATTTCTATTCATTAGTAGCTGACTGGGGGAAAAATTTGTACCAGAAACGGGAGAAGCCCGATATTGTAATAATGCTAGCCTTACATCAGTTCTATCTTCGTGGCATTTTGTTAGCATTTTCTTCGCAATTTGTACCCCTCTTTCAGCCATACCATTCGCTTGGGCATATCTTGGACTAGTATAAGTAAATTTAAATCCCCAATTATGTGCAAACTCTTTACATTCCCTCGAATCAAATGGAACATGGTCAGATATTATTTCTGCAGGTATTCCATGAGTACTAAAAATATCTTTTAATGTATTAATTACACTTGTAGCAGTTTTACTGGATATGTATTTTATCTCTAACCATTTAGAATAATAGTCATATACTACTAAATAACTTTTCCTTCTAAAGTCCATGATATCTATACCTAATTTTAAAAATGGAAGGTTGGGAACTTTATGTGATAATAACGGCTCTTTAACATTACTATTATGATGCGTTTGACAAGGAAAGCATTTCTTAACATACTCTTCAATGTGAGAGTCCATATAAGGCCAGTAATACAACCTTCTAGCTGTCTGCTTCATTTTTGACATACCTACATGCCCTTCATGTAAAGTTTTAATGACATTCAATCTTAAACTCTTCGGTACTATTAACCTATCATTATAGAAGACTAAATTATCGTCCACACTAAGTTCAGCTCTTAATTTATGATAACTTCTTATTACATCTGGAATATGAGAAATTTTGTCCGGCCAACCATTCTGTATAAATTCAATTATTTTTAATAACTCTTCATCTTTAGAACTTTCTGAGATTAATACTAATTTTTGTTCATCTGTGCATTCTAATTTCTGTGCTAACCCTATACAGTGTATGACTTCATACATATAAGAATCATCTGTATCATTACACTCCTGATACGACCTTGATAACAAATCTGCTATGTACATTTGTTTACCTTGTAAATATTTAAATTCAAAATTATATTTTAATAACTTTAACTTTAATCTCTGTAGTCTAGGAGACGGTACCTCATGTAAATGCTTTTTTAATAAACTTTCTAAAGGTTTATGATCATTAACTACGGTAATCTTATGACCATAGATATAATAATGAAATTTCTTAGTTGCCCATACTATACTTAACAACTCTTTTTCAATTTGGGAAAAATTACATTCTGCAGGTGTTAAACTTCTTGAAGCAAAGCAAACTGGTTTACCATTTTGAAGTAAACAGCATCCGAGACCACTCTTTGATGCGTCACACTGAATCGTTATAGGCAATTTACTGTTAAAATTCTGTAAAATGGGCGCTTGGCTTAATTTAATTTTAATATTACTATAAACATTTTCATGAACTTCCGTCCATAACCACTCAACATCTTTCTTTAATAATAACTGAAGCGTTGATGCAATATCAGCCAAGTTAGGTATAAATTTTCTTAAATAATTGACCATGCCAAGGAAAATCTGTAACTCTTTTTTATTATTGGGACTTTTCATATTAATAATTGCACTTACCCGCTCTGGGTCTATTTGCATACCTTTCTCAGAAAAAATATGGCCAAAATACTTCACCTCTTTTAATTTATATTGAAATTTATTCTTATTAAAGCGAACATTATGTTCTCTAGCCCGTTCAAAAACCTTTTTTAATATTGCATCATGCTCTTGTTCAGTTTCACCACATATTAACAAATCGTCACAGTACACTATCACGCCTGGAATATCTCCAAAGGCTGTTTCACTATATTTTTGGAAAATTTCCGGTGCTACTGATAAACCAAATGGCATTCTTAGGAACTTATAACAACCAAATGGACTATTAAATGTACATAAATCATTCGAATCTTCTGAAAGTTTAATATTATAAAAACCATCGGATAAATCTAGCACTGAAAAATACTTTTTTTTACAAAGTTTAGTTATAATTTCATCAATGGTGGGAATCAAATGATGTTCTCTTATTAATACTTTATTAAGATCTTTAGGATCTAAACAAATTCTAAGCGAACCATCTTTCTTTTCTATAATAACCAAGTTGCTTACAAAACTTTTAGGGTGATCGACCTTCGCGATGACTTTGTGCTTCACCAGAGCTTCCAACTTGTCCGCAAGGCGATCCTTCAGTGCGTTAGGCACTCGCCGTGGGGGTCGCACCACAGGCTCCACGCCGGGTTGAATGCGTAGCTGCAGTGAGCTCTTAAACTCCCCGACTCCCTGAAACAGTTCGTTATTCATATTAACAATTGAGTCTTTACTCATTTTCATATTAGTATTAGTGCAACTTGTAAATGTATTAATATTATTATTAGTATTTAAGAGCCTAAGCTTTACCAAAGAGCTTAGCCCTAGGATCGGTCTAACCGGTTCATTAATAATTAAAAACTCAGTGTTGAACCACTCATTGTTATTAATATTATTATTAGAATATACTTTTAATGTGACCTTTCCTATAGGAAATAATTTTCCTCCACCAAAGACTTCTATTATGGTTTTTGTCTCAGACATTTTTATTTTTGTCTCATCATCGACAATTTTTTTAAGGTCCCGCAAACTCAAAACATTTATTTGGGCCCCCGTGTCACACTTAAAACAGACCCTCTTATTTTCAACTTGCAACAACGTATTCCATTCATTTTTAGTAAAATCTATTGAGTATACTAGTCATAAATCATGAATGTTATTGATATTATCCAGCTTTTGATTCTTAGACATACATCCTACACTAAAATGATTTAATTTTCCACATTTTAAACAAGTTTTTCCAAAGGCTGGACACTGCCTAGGACCATGTACCTTATTACACTTTTTACACTGATAATTGTTTTTATTCAAGTTATTTTTATAATTATTTTGACAATTTTTCTTATTATTAATATTATTATGGGGCCTACTATACTTAGCTTTGCTATTGTTGCTCGCCGGGGTAGTCAGCTGCCGGGTTGTGCTTGCTGCTGCCACCGCATTCACCTCCGAGCTGTGTAGCACCATAAGTTGCTGACTGGACAGCTCCGCTGATCGACATATGTCCAGTGCCTTGTCCAGTGTGAGGTCCTTAATTTCTAATAATTTTTGTTGCACTCGTGTCTGTTTCACGCCGATGACGAGTCTGTCCCTTAACATCCTGTCCTTTTGTTGACCAAAGTTACAGCTGTCTGCCAGTTTTCTTAAGTCTGAGTAAAATGTGTCAAAATTTTCTCCGTCTTGTTGTACTCTTCTATTAAAATTGTAACTTGCCATTACTTCATTACTTTTCGGCTTGAAATATTCGTCGAATAACTTGATAACTTCCTCTAATTTCGGTTTATCTTCTTTTTTTAATACGTTGAGGTATAGTTCCAGGGCTGAAGATCCAATGCAATTTAATAATAATGCTGCTTTTCTTGGTTCAGACAACTTCTCAAAACCCGCCGCCAGCATAAATATCTTAAACGAATCCTTGAATTTTTGCCACTGCTGCCAGCACGTATCCAAATCTTCCAGATCTATTCCTCGCGGCATCTTAAATTCGACACCACACATGTCGCCTTGCATCGTAGTCGTTGCCCCGTCAGCCATTGTCTTTGTTCAGTCCAAACTTACAATCCGTTTTAATCTGATGTTTTGTTCGAAAACGGCTGCGCCATGTAATGTTGTATTAAATAAAATAATGTTTCTTCATGTAATTTGTGTTTATTTTAATATTTCCACTCGGATTAACTTAGTAATTAATATTAATACAATGAGCTTAGTGTGCACGGCTCTGGCCAAATCTTACAAGTGTAAGTCTATCAATTGACGTTGACACATGACAGGTGACACCTACGTACGACATTGACAATAATTGGTCACTTGTCTATGAGTTGTCTCTGCTACACCCTATAGGTTTCTTGACAGGCCGACAGACAGACATACAGACAGACGGACAACAAAATGATTCTGTAAGGGTTCAATTTTCCTATATTCCTATATTTCCTATATTTACTATATTTCCAATATCCTGTAAGGGTACGGAACCCAAAAAATAGCGAGCAAACGAACAGGCGGGTCAACTAATAATGTGTATAATATTAGTTAAGTGGTGAACATTTACAGCACCAGAGGAACCGATAATGAGTTGCCAGCTTTTCGAGAACATGGCATATGATACAGCAACGGTGGTTGCCACTCCAGGGTAACGGACCCCGTTAACCTGGAGACCAATGGCCGCAGGTATTACACCATTCGGGGGGGAACTGGCTCTCCAGCTCGCAGCTGAAACACATGATATGCTTTTCGGCTGATTACGAATTGGACCACTTGCCCCCCCAAAGATTTTTAAATATATTAGGATTAAGGATCCTAGGATTAGTTGATTTTTCCAAGAGCTTATTATTGCTACCTGATTTCTATCGGCGTACGAAACAAGGTTTAGGAAAGCTAAGCAAAATCTAATTCGATTCTTTATTGCAAACATGGGTTTTAAAATAAATGTTTTGTATTAAATGAAATTTTTACTATTTTCAACATAACCAAAGTACCTATTGAAATACAGAATAGGTAGTGTTACTCGTGTGCCATTTCTAACACAGCATTAAGTTATGTTACTGAATATAACGTACGTTATACCTACGTTAAGTATAGTAATACGTATTTTAAATAATTTTAAATGGAATCATGGCAATAATATAAATGCATTCCCTCTTTTCAGAGTTTCCAACTTATAAGTTGACCTAGTTTCTCCGATTGCAGAAAACTTTCTCGCTCTTCAATCTATTTCATTTTTGATCTGTTGCCAACGACGTACTTCGGTATAGAATATAGATCCTAGAGAGAAAACCATTTCAAGTATTAGAGACGAGGTTTCTTCAATTCGGAGATACAAAAATTCTGCTACGAAACGACGCGACGAGTTTATTATACTAGCTACTACCCATCAGGTCGCGTTGCAATTCCACGTAAAATAAAAAAACCGGCGGCCAGACTCGCGCACCGAGGGTTATTTGCCAAAATCCAATATTAGGTTAAGTTAGAACTCCACCCTACATCCACCCATATCCACCACCTACTCCCATTTCCCCCACGTCGTCCTCATCTCGAGCATTTTTGCCTCATCTATCCCCACCTCTTCACCAGCGAAAATTCCCGCATCCTCACGGCTGAGGAGTCCAATACTTTGCAGCACTAGCCTTGAGGAGTTGGAACTTGGAGTTCAATGATGTAGTCTATGCTAGATATTTTAAATATTATTTCACCAGGAACAGTTCCCGAATCCCCTGAGAAGGGGGTCATAATATACCTAACGAAGTTTTATCAGATTTACGCAAAATGTTCATAGAAATTGTAACAGCTTATTAAACTTTTCTTGGATGACTAATGAGATCTCTTTCTGTGGGAGAACCCCGTTTAAATATCCATACAATAGTTTCTAAGATTAGACCGAACTCAGCGTGGCTGTAGATAGTAGATACGTACATGTAGTGCTGATCTAAATATCTCTTGGTTACTGATGAGGATGACAAATTTCATTTAGGTCGGGGTCTTAGGACTGTGAAAGTAAGTTAGTTAACTATTCGTACATAATCTTACCCGTGTTAAGAAGTTAGACAAGTATGTAGTTTAATAAACTGTTGTGCACACAGAATCCAATGTTGTACATTATGTAAACGCCGTTACGAAGTTAATGTACACGGAATAGTTTGTCACTATCACTCTCAGAGTCTGATAGGCGCTGACACAAACATACCTAAATGAAAGTACAGAATCAGAGGTCAACGATAAAATCCCTGGTCCTGTTTTAAATGTTAAAAATTAAAATAACTGATTTCCATTGTGTTATTTACCCACAGTAAATATGACTAATAAGCCTTAAATCAAAGCTCTTCGAAATTCAAATAATGCCCAATATTACAAAGATTTGTATTCTGTTGAATATTTATTAATGCTTAAATACTAGGATATTTGTGGGTTGGTAGAGCATAAAATTTATTTGCATAGACTTCCTGCCAGGACATACTTGATCAACTTAATTTTACATTTTCCGGTTTTCCAATACCTAAAGCTAAGGCTATCAAATTGATATGAGGCCGCCTGTCTGTTATCTCATGAATCGTAATACTAAGAAATGAATTTTGTACACTGTATTTCTATTGTCACTATAACAACAAATAATAAAATTTCAAAATGGCCGCCATGTAAAGTAAAAAATAATTAAAAAGTACATAATTTTTAGGATGGAACAGAACCCTTTGTGTGTGAGTCCAGTTCATATTTGACTGATTTTCTTGACTGAAATCACACAAAACACAGACTTGATGAATGTGATGATGCAGCCTAAGATGAAGCGCGCCCAACTAGAAGAACATGAGTAGATAGAAGGTCCTGCCAATAGTAAGTATAGCAAGCGGGGTAAACCCAGGCCGAAAGGGCATTCCATATTCTAATTTTCTAGCAGTGCGTACCTACCTGTAGGAAACGACGAAGTGAATCGCTTCGTACGAGTCACCTTTGTGATACCTCAGGGTTCAATAGTAAAATGCCGAGGGGAGAACTAGACCAAATAGTTCCTCATCAGTTATCACACTCTCCGAAATGAATTCTGTAGAAAACCGACAGACAGTTAATCTGGTGATGATCTAGTTATTCATAAATTAAAACGGGCGTGATATACAAATATAAATACGTAAACATAACAAACAGTCACCACAAGTTTAGAAAAGTAATAAATGGAAGCAAGTCAATTGGATCAAAAGAGAAATCAATTTCAGTACCAAGGATGAATTAAAGATTAAGAAACTTCTTAGGAAATTCCTTGGGGTATTCTTTTGTTAATCAATAACGTCCATACTTGGTGGGCAAATTGTTGAGTTAATTACTAAGTCTGAAATTTAGCTTGCAGATAGCTAAGATTTATGACGTAGACATTCGCTAAAAACGGATTCATGCAAATTCAGGCCTTTGTGCGCTTCGGTTCGGTTACGTATTCGGTTCGTATTCGTGATTCTTCGAAGTGGCCGTCATAATACGTACGTACCTACTCATTTGATTCGTATTTTTATGGAATCCGTGATTTCATGGATCAGTGCACAATCGCCCTAAGGGGGTGAAAACGTGTTTGAAGATAAATAAAAGATAAGTGATCATAATCAATAATTTTAGGTAGATACACGGATGTGACGCTTAAAGCGAATCAATCAATCAGCCTGTTTATATCCACTGCTGGACTCATCCACCCGATTCCCGCTACTTTCTGAAGATCATCAGTGCAGTGGGTTGGAGGTAGTCTAAAACTGCACTTTATGATTCGCGGTTTCCACTCCAGAACACGTATGCTTGAGCAGCCATCAGTTCTGCGACAGAATATTATGACCTGACCACTGCCACTTCAGGTTTTATTTCGATAAGCTAGGTCGGTTACTTTGGTTCTCGGATTTTGAACCTCTGAGCAAATGAGGGTATTTAAGGTGACGCAGGACGCTCGACCAAAATTGGCAGCGCACGTGGGTAACATGTTTGCTTTTCACTTGACATTGTATGAGAAAGTTGAGAGGCACGATGATTTTCACTGAAATCAAGCGCGCGAAAAGGGTTTAGGAAAAGTATTTTTGAGAAAAAAACTGCTGAATTTATGTTTGCAAAGTAAAGTTATTTCAACTAATGAATAAATAAACAACGTCTAATGATAAATTGTTTTAGAATTTTCATATCCCTAATCTTATTTATTTACGCCCAAAGTTGTCATTAATTAAGTGTTAAAATAGGAATCTTTTGAGCCTCGTAACTTTTAAATCAATATTTTTTTCAATATTTTATATATCAATAAACCTAGATAATGACGAGATAAATCGATATAATTCTTAGTGTTGTGCGTACAATATCGAATATTGTTGTATTTTCCCTCCTACGTTTGTATGGAGAAAGCACCGAACTGAGCTACCTTAAGACCTAATGCTATGACAGCCAAAATTTGACATCTCTGTCATGAGTCTTTGCGATTTTAGTATTGAAGAAAATGGAAATCAGCCCGTTAATTCTACAGCTAAACCAAATGTTTATGATCCCCTTGAAAAACCCTTGAACTAAATAATTTAGTACCATCAGGTGCTTTAATAGAAATCCAGTAAATTGGCGATTACAATAAACTTCATAAAGTTTCCAAGCGGCTCAAACGACTGAATTGCTTAGAACTTTCATTCAACGCAGTAGGCACTTGAAAGGCTTCCGTAAAATTGATTTGGAAATTATTATTGGAGGTGAACGGAATTCTACCAAATGAAAATTCCTATATCACAATATTTCAAAATTGCCGCCACGAAAATAAAAAAATAACAAAGTGTTATTTCTTATACGATGGTACGAAACCCTTCCTATGCGATTCCGACTCGCACTTAACCGATTTTTTATAACTGTAAGAATTCTGTGATTTCTAACATACTAATAGGCTACTTGACACTTTTTTAAAGTTGGTCTTAAATGGTTAATATTTGTCCTATTATATCAAAAAAATTAACACTATATTTTTTTGCGCCCTAAAAACCATAAAACTTTAATTTAAAAATATATTTTTCTTAGACAGGTGAAAACACTGTCGGCCATGTTTGGCCGATAGATTATCTGTGCTCTGACGTCATGCATTTGTAAACAACAGCATAACCTCCCAAAGTTAATAAACATGACTTCTATTATACTAGTTTACATGAAAAATATAGTAATTATCGTTATTGTATCATCCGAGAATGTAAAAAACGCATCGATAAAGACCCACTGCCCAGTGAAATAAATATACGTAACACGCGAAGACTTGCTTAAAGGGATCCTATATGACTAACGACTTCAAGCCAAATTTATTTTTGCAAAGATCACTTTGTTGTAAGTCTTACTTAATAACTTATTCAATTTATAAAGAGGAAAACGATAATTTTTTACGTTTACTATGAGTTTTTAGAAATATATAAAAACTAGCTTATGCTCGTGACTTCGCCCGCGTGGACTTCATAAATTTCAAACCTCCATTTAACCCACTCAGAGGTGGAATTTCAAAAAATCCTTTCCTAGTGGATACCTACCTTCTCTTTACATACAAAGAACACACCCACCAAATTTCATGTATCTAGGATCAGCTGTTTAGATGTTTAGGCTGTGCGTTGATATATAAGTTAGTCACGACTCTAAATTTTATATATATGGATACTACGTTAGTCCCCGCGTCACATCGGGATGACATTTCTTTGTTTACATATTTAATGACGTCACATCATGGCTGACAGCGTTTTCTGCGTTTCAAATAAAAATAAAAACTGTATTTTTTTAAATTGGATTTATATATCCATCCTGCGTTTTTAATAATTGTTATTGATATATTTCGTTGTCTTAAGCAAAATACTATAATAAATAATCATTTATTGGACGAAATTAGATATGAGTCAAGTAGCCTTTCTTGACAGATAATGCTGCGCCTTAAGCTGTAAAATGTTCGATCGTAATGATCAAACTCATCGCCCCGGCCCAATACTTAGCACACGTCTACTCTCGGATTGTGAAAGATTCGGGCCATAGTCCGCCACGGTGGCCTAGGGCGGATTCGTAGGCTTCACACACCTTTGAGAACATTATGGAGAACTTTCAGGCAGGCAGGTTTAAAGCAAGAGTGTTATTTTATTGCTTTAAAATAAAGCGCACATAGCTCCGAAAAGTTAGAAGTGCGTGCCCGCGATCGAACCCCCGACCTCCCGAATTGGAGGCGGACATAGTAACCACGAGGATATCACGGTTCTTGGATGACTATCTCATAATTATTTATATTGATATTCCAATAAATTAGCTTATGCTCGCGACTACGTCCGCCTGGACTACACAAATTTCAAACACCTATTTCACCCCCTTAGGGGTAGAATTTTCAAAAATCCTTTTTTAGCGGATGCCTACGTCATTATAGCTATCTGCATGCCACATTTCAGTCCAAGCCGTCCAATAGTTCGAGCTGTGCGTTGATAGATCAGTCAGTCAGTCAGTCAGTTACCCATTTATATATTTAGATTATTATTATTATGATAATTTTCTTTTCAAAAACTAGGTTTTTGATTATAACACACCAATAAATCCTCTTCGATTGCCGCCAGTTCTCTTTTTCTTATAAATAAAATATATTTCCTCACATTGAGCAGTCACGTTTCACTCTTTCTCGTTAGTGACACCAATACAGATCCTTTTATATTCTCTCTCGATCCGTATTAATTGCAAACCCTTACTTAACCATCGGTTAATGTAAGTGATAGTAATTTATTTATTGTTTCGATTTATTTCCATTAAATCTGACTTTATTTTATACTTTTTTATCCCTAACCTCTTCCATTTAACATAGTAGTGATTCCCGCGACTTCGTACGAGTGGATTTAGATTTTGAAAATCGCGTGGGAACTCATTGATTTTCCAGGATAAACTGTAGCTTACGTGACTCTCCAGGTCTTAAACCTTGACCCTTAACCCTTGCAGAAAATCACGTCGATCCGTTACTCCGTTTGCGACGGTATTGAAGGACAACCCAACAAATTAACAAAACAACAAGCAAACACACTTTCGCATTTATTGTGTTATGTGTTACCTTATGCTTGCGACTTCGTCCGCGTGGACTACACAAATTTCAAACCCCTATTTCACCCGCTTAGGGGTTGAATTTTCAAAAATCCTGTCTTAGCGGATGCCTACGTCATAATAGCTATCTGCATGCCGAATTTCAGCCCGATCCGTCCAGTAGTTTGAGCTATGCGTTGATAGATCAGTCAGTCAGTCAGTCAATCACCTTATCCTTTCATATATTTAAGATATGCGTAGTCATTAAATTGGGTGATCTTCTTGACCTTTCTTTAGACCCTCGAATGGAATTTAGGCTCATCACACGAATCAGCTCGATTCAAAGTTTAATGATTCCCCAAACCCATTCCAATACGCAATTAATCTAGCAAAGTTTAATAGGTTTCTACGACTGGGTTTTGTTATAAGGCACTTTATAATTATTTAGAAGTTAGTTTTCACACGCAAGAACAATCCTATCTACCTATTTACAGTAGTACAATAATTATAAATATGTGGTAATTTCCGGTAAAGTAAAGTTTGTGATCAATTCTCAATTAGTAAGCTGATTCGAGATGTACCTACCTAGATACCTATATAATTTAAGAATAGCCGCCAATAGCTAGTACAGTCTACTAAAGTTAGCGTAAGTATAAGGTCATTGTACCTGGATGCTTTGAAAGAAAAAACTTTGGTTGAAATTCTACTACATACATATTATAACTTACTAGACTAATAATTACGAGTGAATTATTCATTCCTCTATCTTCAGAGAACTCCGTTATATCGTCATCTAAAAACAACGCCAACAACATACACTTTCAAAATAAAAGATATTATGTACATGCACTGCAGTACAAACTGAAACCAAAATAAAATGCGTATATTTTTCATCGTTATTCTCATATAGCTTACCCGCGAAACATATTTACGAAAAAAAATATCACAATACATCAAAAGAAAACTGATACCAAAGTTTCACAAAAACATATTTCATCATACATTGTTTCCAACACGGGTATATTACAGTTGTAATAAATCAAAAAAGAAAAGTTTTCGACTCAGATTTTGGATTATGAATGAAATTTTTGTGAAACTTTTCCCGTATAGAAGTGGAATTTTGCAACACGCATAAAAATATTAAGTACTTGTACTTACATACTTATAAAGTCAAGTAACTTAAAGCTGGAACGGAAAGTTTACATGCATTAATCTTATTCAAAAACCTGTGAAAGCCTAGTGGTTAGGACGTCCGCCTTCTAATCGGAGGTCGGGGGTTCCATCCCGGGCACGCACCTCTAACTTTTCGGAGCTATGTGCGTTTGGTTGGCTAAAAGACCGACTAATTAAATATCACTTGCTTTAACGGTGAAGGAAAACATCGTAAGGAAACCTATACATACCTGAGAGTTCTCCATAATGTTCTCAAAGGTGTGTGAAGTCTACCAATCCGCACATGGCTAGCGTGGTAGACTATGGCCAAAACCGTTCTCACTCTGAGAGCAGACCCGTGCTCTGTAGTGAGCCGGCGATGGATTGTTCATGATGATGATGAATCTTATTCAAGCGCACCACTGATACAACCCATTCTGAGAGGATACCTGTTCTCAGTAGTGGGCAATGGGTTGATCATGATGAGCATGATGATGGTGACTGATACAGAGGTCTTCCTTCGCGTTGTAATCCTCAATGCTTAAGTCCGTAACTCGTAACTCCTTCCATTATTAATAATTTTCATTTTTACAAAAATTCTTGGGCTAGTAGGTACCTAATATTCCCGAGATCTCGTCCGAATAGAGTACACAAATTTTCAACCCCTATTTTACCCCCCTACGAGTTGAATTTTTAAAAATCCTTTCCTATTGGACGTCGACGTCATAATAGCTATCTGCATGCCATATTTCATGCCGATTTGTAGTTTGAGCTGTTCTTTGATAGAGTGGCGCAGTGATAAGCGCTGTGGTCTTGTTAGTAGGAGGACACGGATTCGATTCCCGGCAGGGATTTGGAATTTTTTATTTCTAAATTTCTGGTCTGGTGGGAGGCTTCGGCCGTGGCTAGTTACCACCCTACCGGCAAGGCCGTTCCGCCAAGCGATTTAGCGGTCCAGTACGATTCCGTGTAGAAACCAAAGTTAGGTTAGCCCGTATCCATCTTAGATTACATCATCGCTTACCACCAGGTGAGATTGCAGTCAAGGGCTAACTTGTATCTGAATAAGAAAAAAAAGAACACTCAGTAAATCAGTCAGCTTTTTCTTTTATTATTCAAATAAGAAACAAACTACGTTTGTATGATGTTTGTTTGAAACTTACCTATGTAAAATGTAAATTACCTAAAGAATATAAAAGCCGCTTTTACGTACGATTAGGTACACAGTACCTACTCGTACCTATCTGTTTCACGCCGCGCGGTTTTATTGCTCACCGAATCGAAAACATTCATTACCTACTCGAATACAAATTCAAAAAACGAATCCCCGTTTTTATTGTGATTGTCGCTGTATGAAAAACAAGTCAATAAATGCCTACATTTGTATACTACAAAGCAAATGTTTATCACAGTAAAAATATATCTAAACCAGCGATATAAATCATGTTCCACTAGATACGGCGCTTCATAGTAACAACATGTTCCAAGTTCCAACGAACATCGGTCCACACTCCTGTCAATTCCAATCCGATTTCTAGACGCAGTTCGTTTGTAATAATTAAACTCACGGCGGTTACGCACTCATCCGATCCGAGTCCGTGAAAATACGTTCCTTTTTGTTTTGTATGGGAGCTTATGACATATTATGTCGTAGATATTCGCTGGTATTCTCACGGATGACAGATAGAACTCTGATGATGGAAGTGCAGTGCGTAATCACCGTATGCTTCATTATCATGATCAACCCATCGCTGGCACACTACTGAGCATAGTTCTCCTCTCAGAATGAGATAGGTCTAGGCCACAATACGTGAAGCTGGCCAAGTGAGGATTGACAAACTAAACTTGTGCGATAACTTCAAATTATCACGTTATTTTATTTGAGTAGCTGTAAGGTAACTTTAGTACCTATATTCTGTTCTAACTTATATCTAATGTATGTTCGTAGAAACTGACTTTTTTAAATTTATAGACTAGCGCTTAGCTGCAATCAGACCTGCTGGCAATTAGTGATGAGCCTAAGATGGAGCGCGCTTGCCTAGAAGAGCCTTTTCATTCTTGACTTAAAGGTACCCATATTAAAAGTGAGGGGGAAAACTGATGCTGGAAAGGCGTTCCATACTGCGTCTAAAGGGGATTACGATTGACAGGAGTGCGGGCTGCAGACGCCAATGTTATTTGGAACATGTTGTTACTATGAAGCGCCGCATCTAGTGGAACATTTATATCGTTGACTTAAAGGAGTACAAAATATGCCTGGGGGCATTGTGGATTCGCATGAGCAATTAACGATTTAAAAAAGCTTTTGTAGTTCAATAAAGGTTTACTTGTATAAAGCTTTTAAATTAGTTAAATTAAAATAATTATTAAAAAATTGACAACGTTTGAAACGTTTTAACCCACCTGAACCGATGTTACCACTAGGCTATCACGGCTTTTACAAACCACATACATATTATTAATACATACATATACAATACCAAATAGATACACATACAATACGTACCTATAGATAGGTACATTGCTAAACTCATATAATATAACCCCGGTATGGCAGTTTTTATTAAACCCATGCTCCTTTGGTTTCTACACGCATCGTACCGGAACTCTAAATCGTAAGATGGTTTGCCACGGCCGGCCAGACCAGAAATTTAGAAATTATAAAATTCCAAACCTCTGCCGGGAATCGAACCCGGGAACTCCAACTGATAAGACAACAGCACTTACTACTGCGCTAGGGAGGTCGTCAAAATCTACATTAAAATATGTGGTTACACCACGACATAAGCTTAAAATCATTAGGTCATATAACCCCTCCAGTAGCTAGTTAATAACCTCAATAAAGACACCAGGCCATGTGACACAAATCCTTACAATATAAATGTCACATCACCTTGAAATGAAGTGTTACCCGCTATTTGTTTGTCAGTCCCCTCGCGTCGTAATAAGGATGTTGTCGAGCGTTCCCGCGCTCTCCATCACATTCATAACTGCCAAGCTGCTATTAGTTTGTACCATGTCCATGTACTGTGGCTGTTGTTTGGATGTATATGTAGACCATATCAAAATATCATCACGATCATGTTATGACCAAATTTTGGCCACGACGGCCATTAATCTCTGTCTGTCTGTCCATATGTCCCGTCTCTCTGTCGTGTCTGTCAAGAAAACCTATAGGGTACTTCCCGTTGACCTGGAATCATGGAATTTGACAGGTACCTAGGTCTCATAGCACAAGTTAAGGAATAAATTTGAAAACCGTGGATTTGTGATTAGGTACATCACACAAAAAAAAATTAAAATGCGATAATGAAAAAATAATTAGTAGGTACCTACTAGCTGATGCTTACAACTTCGTTCGCGTGGATTTACGTTTTTGAAATTCCCGTGGGAACTCTTTAATTTTCCGGGATAAAAAGTAGCCTTTGTCGCTCTCCAGGTCTTTGACTATACCCATGCAAAAGATCACGTCGATCCGTTGCTCCGTTGCGACATGATTGAAGGACAAACCAACAAATCAACAAACAACCCCACTTTCGCATCTACCTATAACAGGGGTAGTTATCACAGATGAGGTAGTTATTCTACTCACAAAGTTTTGCATGTATTATTTTAGTAGGTAGGTACCTACTTATTATATTCCAAGTACTTAATCTCCCGTACTTCGTTAACTAGGTACATCACGTATTCACGTACACCTAGACATTTCCAGACAACACTGTTCCAGTAACGTAAAACGTAAAATGTTTGAAGTCTGACATTTTAAGCTCGCTTAATCCATTTCAATATGCATAAAAATGCAGTTCAATGACCGTCTAGTACAAAAATTGGCATATTCTATCCAGGGGTTGTTCATTTATTACCTTTTTACTTACTATCTTTCAGATAGGTATAATATTGACTCTCAAACTGCAGATCACGTCTGGGAAAAATCAAAAACAGGGTGGTGCAAAATCATTAAAAATAATATGTAATGTAATGTCAATCAATAACCTCTTTGTATATTTTTTTATAATATATTATGTTCACTTTGTGTTGTGTGACGTGCGGATGTGCGGGGCGTCCCACCGCCTCACACCCTGATTGCCATCACAATCTGTCGTGGACTATAATATGATTGGTCTGTGTTTTTACACGACTGGGCAACGCGAAGAGCGTTATATTATACTTACTGATCACAATTCCATAGAAATTTAATAGATACTACCCAAGAAAAATTCAGAAGGGTGTCTTTTACAGGTAACAAAAGAAAAATAGGTATATTTTGTTGCCTTTTCACGGATAAACACAGAACAAATCTTGATGAAAAAAAATCTACTTTTTTTTACATTTATTTATTTAATACAAGGTATTTTTTATATATAGTATATACATACAGAAATCTACTTAATAATACCTATATACCTGGACCTGCGATTGCAAACCTGTTTTTCACGAAAGCAAGCACTTTCTGCTGGTCGCAGCAGCGAGCGTTATGTGAGAGTACTCGAAAGTATGGAATATGCGAACGCTACAAGTTCATGACGTTAGTGCTTGTTCCATCTTCGCCTTTCATCATAAAAGGATGTAGATTGTAGATACTGTATTTGATAAGTAAAATATTTCTGCACATGGCTTGATAAATATTCAAGATGGCGGAAGGCATAATATCTTCCTTCACATGCGTTATAACTTTATAAGAGGCTCTAATGGCTTGTCAAATGAAGATAAGTAGACGAAACAACATTTCCGCCGCCGCCTGCTCGCTGGCTCGCTATCTCTTTAAAAAAAAAATAAGAGAGCTGGTAGGTTAATTTACTGGAATAGCGACCTCGCACCGGAAAGCGCAGCGTTGGAAGACTATTTAGCGGTTAGGTGGACAAATTACGTGAAACAAGTCGCAGTCCGCAGGGAGTCGCTGGAATCAGGCGGCGCAATACCATGGCGTGATGAAGTCTGTCTGTCCAACTGTGGACGTCTATTTGGTTGATAATATGATGATGATGCTGCTATGAGAGCTAGGAATATAACTCAAGCCTCTCTTGCGTTGACCACCGTGCTTCTCCCGCGCTAACCGGTGCGGGATAGCGTGGGTGACGTGCGGGTGTGCATGGCGTCCCCCGCCTCATACCCCGATTGTCATCTCGACCTGTCGCATACTGTAAATGAGAACACTCAGAATAACTCAATTATTTGACCATATCTATTAGTTAAACAACAATAGCCTTGCTCCCTAATTAATCAGGTTTACGGTGCATAGATTGCATGCTAATTTGGATAATAATAATTACCTATTGGTATTATCCTACTGCCTACCTACCACAATAAGCCACTGAAGCATAGGTATTTACCTACTTACTATTTACCTACAGATTATTTGTGAATCCAGCACATAATATTTAAACAAAGTACTATAAGTACGAGAGAGGTGGAGATGGCAATCGGGGAGGAAATGCCCCGCACACCCGCACAGCCTCCGCGCTAAAACTTTGCGGGTGAGCGCGGGTGACGTTCGGGTGTGCGGGGTATCCCCCCGCCTCATAGCCGGATAGTCATTGTGGCATTGCAAACATCGTGAGGAAACCTGCATGCCTGAGATCCCGATAATGTTCTCAAAGGTGTAAAGTCTGCCAACCCCTTCTTATTCTGAGGAGACTCGTGCTCAGTAGTGAGCCAGCGATAGGTTGACTATGATGAATTACCTAATCAGCGTGTTTGCGTCTACTCCTAAGCCTACAGCCTATAGGCCTTTCGGAGAACGCACCACACATAATTTCCTTCCGCGTGGTAGGTTAGATACGTTTGTTATTGTATGTACGAAAATTTAGAGGTCTGGGATCGAATTCCCGACCTCCCGAATAGGAAGGTTGGTTATCGAGATTGGTAAGTGTGTATTTTGTCTTCTTCCCCTCCGACTTATTATTAACTAGATGATGCCCGCGACATCATCCGCGTGGATTTAGGTTTTTAAAAATCCCGTGGGAACTGATTTTCCGGGATAAAAAGTAGCCTATGTCCTTCCCCGGGATGCAAGCTATATCTGTACCAAATTTTGTCAAAATCGGTTGAGCGGATGGGCCGTGAAAGGCTAGCAGACAGACAGACAGACACACTTTCGCATTTATAATATTAAGTATGGAATATGGATATGAAACCTAATAAAATTAATAAGCATAAGTAGGTACCTACCTATTAGAGCTACGTGCGACAACGATCTCACGGTTGTGTATTTTCATTCGGGGTTCGACCTATTTATCGTTAAGCCTTAGTTACGACTACTAAATAATTATATTGAGTATAGCGGGTACTAATAATACTAATAAGAATAATTAAACCGGTCAAATGCGAGTCAAACTCGCAAATAAAGGGTTCCGTACCAACCATCATCGTACAAGAAATAACACTTTTTTGTGATGCAACCACATACTTGTGCTGTATAGACAAATTTCATGATTCTAGATTAACGGGAAGTACCCATAGGTTTTGATTCCATTGACGGTTCTTGACAGACACGATAGACAGACAGACAACGAAGCGATCCTATATAAGGGCGGTTACGCGCTCATCCGATTCGAGTCCGTAAAAATACATTCCGATGTAGTCATAGAACTATTTTAATGGTAGCTTACGCACTACATCCGATTTCTGTCATCCGATATCTCTCCGTCATCCATCAGAGTATCTTTATGTGCTTCGGATTCAAATGGGACATAATTATAATCTGGATATGTCAAAGCGTCACTGAATAGCTTGGATTTGGATCAGAGATCGGATTAGTGCGTAAGCAATATCCGAATTCGGGCCGAGATTTTTTATATCCGTATTTTTCACAAATTCTGATCGGATGAGTGCGTGATCGCTCTTAGGGTTCCTTTCTTTCTCTGGAGACACGGAACCCTAATAGCACATAAAAATAATAGAAATAGGACAACAGACGAATAAATACGGAAAGTATTATATTATGTTCATTGTATTGTATGTGATTGTATGTTTGGACTGAGGAGGACTTGGGAGAGTGTCAGAAGTAAACAAACTGGGTATCATTCAATCAATCTAGCACATAAATAAAAAGATAAAACAGATAGGTACCTATATAGTGACTGAAAGAATCTAATTACAATCTCGGCGGACTTGTAGCAATTAAAACTTTAGTTACCTAAGTACGAGTACCTAAGTATCGAAAAATCGTTATTTTATTATAGTTTAATGAAAATTATTTCAAAATATTATTTTGCTTACAATTAGCTTGACCCGAATTTCAGCAGGCGAAGCCTAGCTAAAGCTAGTTTTTATTATAAGGTTATTATACCTAGAACAAGTACCTACTAAGTATTTTCTACCCTAGTTAGTAAAACGTCGGCAGTGAGCAAACAAGGCATTATTCAATCTTCAACGCGATATATCACAGTGGCATATCACCTCAATACGGTTGGCGAGATTGTGATTCATCAATCGGGATCGATTATAATAGAAAAAAGATCATACCTAAAGCATGTTTTACTTATCTTTTACCATTCATCATTATGATCATGATGAACCCATCACCGGCCCACTACTAAATCTCCTCTCAGAATGAGAAGAGTTTAGGCAAGTGTGCGAACGCTGCGCTGGCCCGGAGCGGATTGACAGACTTTTTACCATTAGTACCAAAAGTAATCGACATAGCTCAACGAATCTCGGAATTGAAGTGGCAATGAGTGCAGACAATAGCTCGAAGAATCTATAGACTTTGGAGTCACAATAATTATGGTGTAACTTCGGTTGTCCCACACAGTAAAATGTAGTGTTGAAAGACGCACAAAGATTTCTAGCTATGAATCTGGTTACAAATGAGTAAAGATTATGTTCTGTGGAGATCCATGCAAGACACCTTCGTTTAGTAACTTAAATGAAATAAATAAATATACAATTAATAATCTCTTATTTTGGACCATAATTTACAGTACAAGAAGCAGTAATATACAGAATCAGATCTTCAGAAAAAACAAAGATCACAATCTCAATCCTAAAATACAGTACCCGGCAGGAAATATTGTACATCGACCTTTGTAAAGAGATAGCAGTTTCGTAGAGCGTTGTCTCTGTCGTTGAAACCGACAAAATGTCACATAGGTATGAGTGACAGACACAACGCTCTACGAAGCCAAAATCTTTTTCCAAAGGTTGATGTACAATATTTTCTGACGGCTACTGTACAGGGATTTCCATGCATTTCTATCGAGAAAACCACGGCTATTATGTACGTGTATTACAATGGCAGTGATCCTCTTGACTGAATCACCTGAAGCAACAGTTTAAAATAAAAGTTATTCAGTAAAGTTTCAGTTTTTCGGTACCAGGCCAAGAAAAGCAGAGACGCCCGTGGTATGTCACGGTTCTGCGTGAATATTTTTTTGTCAACACTTCGCTGATCTGACTCTAAGGGTGAGATCTATAGAGCGCACTCTGACTTTGCAATACGGGACAGATGTATATCTATATCTCTCACATAAATCTTTCTCATTTTAACTCAGTCTTAAGTCTGAGCAAAGTCAAAGTGCGCTCGAATCTCAGCCTAGACCTATCTACCTCTCCATCTTGCCGGAACCAGTAGTATAGTCTCTCGAACAGCGACCTATGATCATATGCGCAAATAAAGGACTAGTACACTAAACAAATATGCTGCACTGTTATGATTTATCTTCCTCACTTAAAGCCAAAATCTTAAAGCCGATTTCGATTGTACAGAATACAAATCACAATTGCTTCGTTGTCTTAGATTTATGACCAGAAGGTTAGGGTAGTGAGATAAAACTACGAACCAATCCGGCAAGTTAAATAGTTATGTAACTTTGAACATCTTAGATTTTCTCCTGAGTTAGGACTGGACAAGCTAACAAGATTGTTTTATCTATGAGACATATACACCAATTTATATGTAGGCACGATTCTACTATCCTACTATCTAAGGTCAAAGGTTTCGATTGTGTTATCTCTTATCAGATATAGTACCTACTCTAAGGCAGACAGATTCTATCTAAACAAATTGCTGATTGCTAAACCGATGCAGATGGTAGCTGAATTACTAAGGTTTCTCTATAACAAATATCTTTTTAGGGTTCCGTACCCAAAGGCCAAAGGGGCCCTTTTACTAAGCCTCCGCTATCCGTCCATGTGTCCGTGCGTCGTCCGTCTGTCTTTTCCTCTGTCTGTTCGTCCGTCCGTTTGTCTGTCAGCGGGCTGTATCTCATGAAACGTAATAGGTAGAGAGTTGATATTTCTATTGCCGCTATAACAAGTCATAAAATTTTAAATGGCCCTCATGTAAATTAAAAAAAATTAAAAGTAAATATAGCGTTAGGTAGGTACAAATTGCACGATGGTACAGAAACTTTCGTGTGCGAGTCCGAATCCACTTTACCAGTTTATTTATAAATATACTAGGTATTAGATGATACCCCCGATTTAGTTTTTTTAAATCCCTTGGAAACTCTCTAATTTTCCGTGATAAAAAGTACCTAGCTTATTCCCGTATCCTTGTACCAAATAGGTAGATGACGCCCGCAACGTCATCCGCATGTAGCCAAGATTACTTCTTGTATGACCCTCTACAGACCCGCCTCAGACAGTCCTTCTAAAATGTTCCTTACGTTTCCATTACAATTTTCTAAAATCCTGAAAATTTACCTATTAACTGAATATATGAACCTTAGTCTACATTCTAAGTTCTACTACAATAGTACTATTATATATTCTGTGGTTCTACTATAAATAAATAAATTAAATAAATACCTACTCATTTACTTGACATTACTATGCCCTAAGTTCTACTTAGTAGACCGTAGGTACATTATAATAATAACAGCTGTTCAAGCACACCATCCTTCTATTTCCGGACTTACAGAAGGAATAACAGTCGACAAGCAGTTTTCTTTTATAGCCTTTTTATAGCATCACCTAATCAGTTACTACATGAATTCAGGCATGAATACTAACAAAAACACTGTGATCTCTTTCATATTATTATCTCCATTCTCCATTCATAGATTAATAGACCGGTTCCAAATCGCTTTCGTGTTCTCTTAAGCTGCTATTTATTAATCTAGATTCTAGTCAATAAAAACATGTTTTGCTAATACAATTACCATACATACAATTAAATTCCCGCTACTTCGCTTGAAAGGCGCGGAGGCAGTGACGCGTGATAGCAGCAGCGCGGTAGGAGCTTTTATTTGACATTGGTGGGTTCTACATTGCTGCTTCACTGAGCGATATAAAAGTAAGATTTCGTAGCAAACCTTCAATGGATTAAAAATAAAATGTCAAATGATGATAAATGAAGTTTACTATAGAATCGCGAAGTATCGCCAAGTTCTGCACCTCTCATCATCATGATCAACCCATTACCGGCTCACTACAGAGCACGGGTCTCCCTCTCTGAGAGGGGTTTTGGCCATAGTCTACCACGCTGGCCATGTGCGGATTGGTAGACTTTATCTAAACTAAAAACTAAAACTCTCTCATTCTGAGGAGATCCGTGCTCAGTAGTAGGCCGGCAAGAGGTGGATTGATGATGATTTCCAATTAATCTGTAAATAGAAAAAAAATAAGAAAAATTAATTAAATGAAGTACCTATTAAATCGTGAAAGCATTTACGAGACCAATTTACCTAACGATTTAACCCGGAAGGGTACGTGTCACAGAAATTAAGTAATTTGGGACAGCCATAAAGGAAATTAAATGGGGCACACTTGTTTAAACAAAACTCGACAACAGTGTAAAATAATTAATTAATTGTTACTTAAACATGTGTAAATGAACAGAAGATGTAAGCAAAAAGAGTCCAAGTATAATCGGTACCTAATTAAATCGAAGCCCTTTTGAGGACTTGGAAGTCTTTCTACGCTTCGTCCATCCATTGGTGCCTATGTCTATAATATGTATCGCAGAAAGACGTCTTCGTCCTAGCGCGTCTACACTGTCTAGTCTAACAGGACCTGTTGCCTTTGGGGGACCAAAGGTGCGCTCTTGTTTTTTTTTTTTCAAAAACTACTTACTTTTTACAAATTAAGTTAGAAACTTTCGTACCTATTGCCTACAAAACTGACAGTCGAAGTCTGTAGAATTTTTTTTCAGTCTCTTAACATTTAGTACCTACCTACACTGTGAGAGCGAGGTGACGGCGGCAGTGCGTTTCTCATAGCTGCTATGAGAACGGCACTGCCACTGTGTTATGAGTATGACATAGCAAGATCCTCCATCACGTCATAGTTACTTCCAATACCATCGTCTCCCATCCTCTGCTCCATCACCAAAGTAATTATGTGTCTCAACACAAGTAAATGTGTCGTATCCGCAGAATAATAACGCATTTAATTAGTTGGCTACTTTTGCATGCACCAGTGGTCATTTCGCGACAGTCATTGTACAATCCGAACTTGGAAATCAGGTAAACATTTTTTATCAATGAACCACAACCTCTCTTGCTAAAGTTCGAAATCGTTTAACTAAAGTTGCTGTACAAATAACATGTCTTAACTTTTACACTAATATAAACCGTAATGGTCAGACATAAGGTGAAAATTTTATCATGGCAGTAGTAATGAATGACGCAGCTGGCATTGAAAGCATGAGTCATCCGTCCCGCTCACTCGGCTCGTACAATGCGTATGCGCATGACGAACCGCGACGTTATGTCAGTTTTATTGACAGTCTCAAACACCGTCAATGACGGTGCACATGTCCACGTGCAGATAGAATATTGGCGCGAATGTTTCATCGTAATAAATAAACAGTGGGAAGTGATTTTGAATAATTTGTGATGACTGAGACATTAAAATATGTATTGCGTATTATCGTAGTGACGACTTTATATTATACTTTGATCTGTGTGTTTAAAGAAATCAAACGATTTATTTTGACTGGTGGAGAGACGGAGGTTTAATAACATTGGATTGTTTTAGCGTAAAAATTGGTAAGCTTATAATTTGATATTCATACCTACCTACGTAATAAAAATGAATACACTCATAAATATGCATGTTATTATAATAAAGAACAGTAACGGTGTTTAATTGTTAGAAACAAAACATGCGCCATGCAGTAATTAGGTAAATGAGTAAAAAATATGAACAAAATTTCAAAACTTGTGTCTGACATAGAAACCTGCCTAGGTAAAGTGTCAGAATGGGGCGCACAAAACCTAGTGCAATTTAACCCATCTAAAACACAGGTTTGCGCGTTTTCCGCCAAAAAGTCCCCTTTTACATTACCTCTTCTCTTTCAGAGCACTCCCCTCACACCTTCCAACAGCATTGGGATCCTTGGAGTCCACATTTCGAGCGAGGTTCAATTCCGCGATCATTTGGAAAGCAAGGCCAAATTAGCCTCCAAAAAGCTTGGGGTGCTCAACAGAGCAAAGCGGTACTTCGCGCCTGAGCATAGGCTCCTACTCTATAAGGCGCAAGTCCGCCCTCACATGGAGTACTGCTCCCACCTTTGGGCTGGAGCACCCCAGTACCAACTCCTTCCATTTGATCGGATCCAAAGGCGGGCTGTTCGACTTGTGGACGATCCCAAACTTACCGGCTCGTTGGAAAGCCTGGAGCACCGCAGAGACGTTAGCTCTCTATGCGTGTTCTATCGCCTGTATAATGGGGAGTGCTCTGAAGAGCTTTTTGACCTCATTCCACCCTCTTTTTTCTACAACCGCACCGCGCGCCACCGTAAGGAATTCCACCCTCACCATCTGGGTGTCTGGTGCACTTCGACCGTCCGTTGCGCCAGATCCTTCTTTCCACGCACGTGCAAACTGTGGAACCAACTCCCATCGGCGGTGTTCCCACTAGATTATAACATGGGGTTATTCAAGGGGCGGACCAACAAATTCCTAAAAGGCCGGCAACGCATCGGCGGCTCCTCTGGTGCTGCAAATGTTCATGGGCGGCGGTAATCACTTAACATCAGGTGACCCGCCTGCTCGTTTGCTCGCTATATCTATTAAAAAAAAAAAAAAAAAAAAAAAAAAAAAAAAAATTCGAAAATTAACATCAGAAATAAATAAAATCTCATTCCGTTGCCACCAGCTTATATTTATACAAAGAAACTGGGTTTGATTGGTGCGTAAACTAAAAACTTCACATGTCACTTTGAAAACTACCTACCTACCTGCATTTTTTCAAAGTAAGTTTGGTTTAGTACCGAACCACACCGAACTATCTACCTAGGTCCTAGTAATACTTTTTCTGATGGCACTCATTTAGAAAAAAAATAGCTCTAAGTACCAGTAAATAATTAGAAATTACAGAAAAATTTATCAGTTTTAAATGTTAGGTAGGTACGTTTAACAAAATTGTCAAATGGAAAGAAAATTGGTTGTCGCAACCAAGGCAGTGGCGGATTTGCCCTTAGGCACAATAGGCCCGAGCCTAGAGCGGCCACATATTAGGGGCGGCCGCTCTGCAATGCATCGTATTAATACTTATAACTAACTTGAACTTATATAAATAATCAATAAGTTCAAGAAAAATCACTAATAGAAAGTGCGTAAGCAACCAATAAAAGGACAATAGATCATTGTTTTTACGTGAACGAAACAATAGGTCAAGGATCGAGAAAGGCAAAAGCGTAAACACTTACAACCCATATTCACAAATGTTACTATGAGGTCTCATGTTGCGTTCGAACACACATGGTACAGAAAACCTATTCATAAACAACAGGAGGGACGGACGACACCACCAAAACGAGACCATAAAACTTTACGCGATACATTTTGGCAAAACAATACAGATAGGGTATAGCGTAGGGTATAGGATGTATGTCCGAGTGTTTGTGTGATTTAAATAATTTCTGTTTGAAAAATCGCGATTAATAAAGTAAATCCTTGAGAAAACTAATATAGAGCGATCACTACAAAACTTATACCTACGTGATATAAAAAAAAACGATTATTACGGTGCCGATGAATTTTAAAGATGCTAATGGATGCTATAGATTTTTTAGGGTTCTGTAGCCAAATAGCAAAAAACGGAACCCTTATAAATGTATAATATCATGTCTGTCTGTCTGTCTAAATGTCCGTCCGTATGTCACAGCCACTTTTTTCCGAAACCATAAGAGCTATACTTTTGAAACTTGGTAAGTAGATGTATTCTGTGAATCGCATTAAGATTTTCACACAAAAATAGAAACAAAAACAATAAATTTTGGGGGTCACCTACTTAGAACTGAAACTCAAAAAATATTTTTTTTCATCAAACCTATACGTGTGGAGTATGATATGATAGATCTTCAAAAATGATATTGAGGTTTCTAATGTCATTTTTTTCTAAACTGAACAGTTTGCGCGAGAGACACTTCCAAAGTGGTAAAATGTGTGTCTCCCCCCCCACAAATTTCGAACCCCTATTTCATCCTCTTAGAGGTTAGATTTTCAAAAATCGTGTCTTAGCGGATGCCTACGTCATAATAGATATCTGCATGCCAAATCTCAGCCCGATCCGTCCGTAAGTTTGAACTGTATGTTGATAGATCAGTCAGTCAGGACTTTTGTATATATACAGATAACCGTTTTAAATGTTTTATTTGAATGTGCAATTATCCCTGAAAGGTCGAAAAATATTGCAAACTAGGTACCAGCTATGTTAACTAAATTTCTGAATCGATTTCGATGAAAATTGACAATAAAGTAAATTCATTAAGTACTGTGTAGTCTAAATATATAAAAGGAAAAGGTGACTGACTGACTGACTGATCTATCAACGCACAGCTCAAACTACTGGAAGGATCGGGCTGAAATTTGGAATGCAGATAGCTATTATTACGTAGGCATACGCTAAGAAAGGATTTTTGAAAATTTTACCCTTAAGGGGGTGAAATAGGGGTTTGAAATTCATGTGGTCCACGCTGATGAAGTCGCGAGCATAAGTTAGTCTTTAATATGATGAGAGCTGGGAAAGGGGCGGCTCTGGCCTGGGGCCTAGAGCGGCCAAGACTGCAAATCCGCCTCTGAACCAAGGGGTCTAATTAAACCATTTAACGAGTTTCGTTTTCATTACACTTAACTCCTCAAACCTCAACTTGGTCCACTTCCTAAGTTTACATTGAAATTAAACTAAATTGAACCGCCAACAAGGGGTAGCTGTGACATAAGGAAAATGACCTTTTTTGTCGGCTCTATCTATTTTCTGACCGACCGACCGCGTCACGGCCTGTCTAAGTAATCCCTAAAAAAGAAAATACGAAAGCTATTTTTTAACTCAAGGAAGTAGGTAAGTACCTAACTAAAAGAACAAAAAAAAGTAAAATTATATTTAGAAGACTTTTACATAATCGTAAGATTGAAATTCCAGGTTAGATAATTGCCTACACCTCTTTTTCGCCGGAAAGGGAAATCTCTTCCCAAAACATTTTGTTTAAACATACCATTTAGTATACATATATACAAAGGGAAAAGCTGTCTGACTGACTGATCCATCAACGCACAGCTCAAACTACTGAACGGATTGGGCAGAAATTTGGCATGCAGATTGCAGATAGCTATTATAACGTAGACATCCACAACGAAAGGATTTTTGGAAATTCAATTTCTAGTGGGGTAAAATAGGGTTTGTTTACTACTATTAAACTACTACGTACATATAATCCTAATTCGTTGGTTATTATATTAGTACTTAAGTACATTTTACATAGATTTTATTTTTAACTTTTCGAACTGCCAAGCTACTTTCTTCTGCTTGTTACTATACAGGTACTTACTTCGACACACAGATTCCAAGTAAATACTCTGTGTTACAATTCTCCCATTTACTTGCCAAGAAAAAAAATTAACATGTGCTGTATTATATTATAATAGGTAAACATCACGTAATAAGAAAAAAATAAAGCGTTTTATCTATGACACTATAACTACTTGGTAGATAATTAGATACCACCTCAATAAAAAAAGATGGCAGCCTCGAAATAGCCGATCTGTTTGGCGGCCATTTTGGGGTGGAAGTGTGTGTGTTATTTCCGTGTGAAAAAGATACGTTACTTTTATTTGAAAAAATACTAACAAAATCCTTTGATAGGTATAGGATATGCGTAACAGATTCAGTAATGCTCACTCACTTCACGTACACCAGTTTACATTGTAGTAAAACTGGTCGGCTGGCTGGATAACAGGGGGGTCGCCAAGCATGAAATGAGGTTATGTACGTACTAGCTAATAAATAACTAAGTATACCCATCTCTTCGTTGTTGGTACTCGGTTCCACGTGACTGAGGATCTGGAGCGCCTTAAGTATATTATTATATACGTATTCTTCTTCTTCCTTACCTTATCCCACGCTACGTGGGGTCGGCACAACATGTCTTCTTCTTCCACTCATTCCTGTCATTCGTCAACGTATTATCCACCTCTTTTTCACGCATATCCTCTTTCACGCAATCCATCCACCTTTTCTTTGGTCGTCCTCTCCTCTTTTTTCCTTCCACATGCATACCTACTTAACATTCTTCTAGTGACATGGCTTTCTATACGTATGGCTATTATTATAATATACGTATTAAATATTTATTTTATTTACGACATCAGAGATCTGAGTCCAATAACTTCTTCGAAATTATGTGTAAATAAATATGATGGATAATATGATGGGATATGATAATAATCACTTATAACATCAGGTGACCCGCCTGCTCGTTTGCTCGCCATTTTTATTAATAAAAAATAAAAAATCTACTCATATGTAACTCTTCATTTAGGGTAAGAGCACAGTATAAAAATAAGAAAAAAGAAGCAACATACAGTAAAAATATCTTTTGTGCCTATATGTATATATATGTATAGCAAACAATTTCTCTTCTTCCTGCGTCGTCGGTTCCTCATCAGCACAGAGGATCGTGGCTCCCTGGAAGTCAATTCCATGACGATTTTACGCCTATTGGAACGAAAGGTATTGCAGACGAGTCAAAGGGTGTGTCAGGCGCTTCTTTTTTTTATTTATTCGTACCAAAAATTCAATAATGAGTAACAGTATAAAGAAGAAAGTGGACAGAGAAGCACTTATCTCTAAGAGATCTCTACCAGTTCCCAAGTAAAGGGAGAGGTTGTAAAGGAAGAAGACTGGGACTTATGTAAATAAATGCTTTTGTATGATTAGGCCAAGTGACGTCTCGGAATCTCTTTCCTTTAATCTTACGAACAATTTAACAATTTAAGGTTATCCAAAATGTAATCACTCAAACATTTAATAATGATTTCAGTTATCAATTAACGGTTGTCATTAAAATGTTGTTAAATGTGAATAATGACAGGGACTAACATTAAAATGTCACCTTAAATTAGTACCTATTGAAATATTAATATACCTAAAAGGTATACAGAAATGATTTGAGGTTAAGCCATTAGAATAGAAGAGTCTTCCGCTTACCAATAAATAAGTATTGGCTGCCACCACGCAGGGAAAATGTGGATTAGCAGGCTTCACACTTGACAAAAATATAAGATAGCTCTGGTATGTAGGTTTCCCCACACTTTTTACGTTCACCGTTAAAGCAAGATATTTAATTAATTACTTAGAACGCTAATCAGCACCCTTATAATAAATGCGAAAGTGTGTCTGTTTGTTGGTTTGTTAGTTTGTCCTTCAATCATGTCGCAACGGAGCAACGGATCGACGTGATTTTTTGCATTGATATAGTTAAAGACCTGGAGAGTGATATAGGATACTTTTTATCCCGGGAAACCAAAGAGTACCCACGGGGTTTTTAAAAACCTAAACCCACGGGTACGAAGTCGCGGGCATCAGCTAGTAGCTTCTAAAACTCAGAGGTGCGTGCCCAGGATCGAATCCGCCCGGACACGAACCTCCCGAAGAGTTAACCACTAAGCTATCACCTATCAGAGCTGCACTGAGCTATCAGTTGCTTCAACCAACTATAAGTTGACGAGACTTCCGCTAGGTTTACGAGTGTCATTGGACCGAAGGCAATTGATAACGCGTTAAAGGAAGAATTAACATATTATTATACGCAGATAGTTTAGGGTTAACAGATACCATTAATTTGCCGCCTGAGCCTACCCAAATCAAGTAGGTACCTACTAATGGACTAAGAGCCCGCGAGTGCCAGAGCCCAGACCTTCGTTATTTTATAAAAGCTAAAAGTTTCTAAGCGTAATGTCCCCAACCAGACGCCCTTAAAGTTTAAAAGTTTAAGGTTGTCTGTCAGGGGGTTGTCATGATACTGTTTGGTAATGCATGACGTGATTTCTAAAACAATTCTGAAGAAAATATAAAAATTTGACTTTACACTTTGACGTAAGATTTTTTACCCCTTTGTTACCTGTTATCTTTCAAAGCCACCATGATCGCTTGTCGCATGATCTTCATAGTCGCAGATCGTTCCTCCCTGTGTTGGGGACAATACGCAAAGAAACAGCTTTTACGAGTATAAAATAACGAAGGTATGGCACTCGCTGGCTCTCTCTCTATAAGGCTTTATGTGCTCTTCGAAACGTAAAGGGAATTTAAGCCTTATGCGGCACGACAGTGAAGTGACCTATCCCTTAAACATATTGAATCTGACATGAGTCATGACCTTATATTGTGTACGTACTACGTACCTATTTATTCAGTATATTTATATGACTCGGCGACCCCGTAAACTGTTACAACTGACCAACATAAAATCAAACTAACACAGCAATAGGTAAACAAATCAAAACTTTGAACATGTAGGTACCTACCTCAATAGCTAAGGACATGTTTCCTATTGGTTGGTATATGTTAATGCAGTTTTAAAATAGGAAAAGCAAAAGGATTGCTTGGTCGCTTCTTGTCAGCATCTGTTTTTCTATATGCCTTTTTATCTATTACTAGACCATAAGACTGCAGTACGGAAACCTCATTGCGCGAGCCTGACTCGCACTTGGCCGGTTTTTATATATAGAGATTATTTATTTATTTTACGAGCTTATCTTTCCATCCCAACCTAGGAGGCACTATCGTTTGCTATAGGTATATTATAATAGTGGCATCACTACCCCTATTATAAATTGCGAAGGTGTGTTTGTTTGTTGGTTTGTTGCTTTGATGGTTTGTCCTTCTATCACATCGCGGAGCAACGGATTGACGTGATTTTTTGCATGGGTATAGTTAAAGACCTGGACAGTGAAGAAGTGAAGTTTTTATCACGAAAAATCAAAGAGTTCCCACGTGAATTTTAAAAACCTAAATCCACGCGGATGGAGTCGCGAGCATCAGCTAGTCGTGTATACAAAGATGGTACATAAATGTCATACTATTATTACTTAAATTACTTATTTATTTTTAGTTATTATTGTTTGTTATAATACGTAATGGGTACTTATACCTACTTCACTTTTTCCCGGTTAGATTACAATAATATTATATTCTGAGCCGTTATAACAAACAAGTGTAATAAATCTATGTTTATTGTCTTTATAAGTACATCCAAAATCTTTACGGATGAGCTCAGAAAACCGCAGTTTAGGTTTTATGCGTGACGGAAGTCTGGAGCGGAAAAAATAATGACTCATAAAATGAGTTAAAGTTAGAAGAATCTTCTTAGACTTAGAGGGTGGGCCGAACTATATTTAAACGAAGCCAACGCATCCCAGAACCCAGGTCTAAAATAAATATCATAAGAAAAATAAATATTTATCCGATGATGGTTGTAGGTAAGTAGGCAACGAAAAAAATATAATTATAGTAAAATAAAATAATATCTAGGTACATTTATTATTTAAGTACATAATTGTAACTTGATGTAAACATAAAGTTCAAGTTCAAGTAAATGCTGATTTAATCAATGCTGTAAGTATTACCTATATTCTTATGACAAAACCAGAATATTACACATAATTCTACCTACAATTTCATTATTAAATTTATAATTTTCTGAATATGTAATTAAGATTTCCTTGAAACATTGAAACGACAGATACCTATTTCATCTTTATTTGAATCACTATCAATATCAATCAATACTTATAATAAAACTGTAGCAGGTCAAATTCTGTACATTGAAGATATTTTGAAATTTTTTTTCGAGGGCACTCTATAATCGATACTGAACCCAAAACTGTAATTTTTTTCATTTTTGTCAGTCTGTCTGTCTGTATCACGGCCGCGCATCACGCTGAAACTACTGAATGGATTCCAATGAAACTTGGTACGATTTGAGGTCATACTATGAGGAAGAATATAGGATACTTTTTATCCCGAAATTCAGCATGGTTCCCGTAGGAGAGGGGATGAAAGATAAAATGTATACTGAGTTGTAATTCATTAACGCGTAGTCTGATTTCATTCATTCTTTTTTTGTTAGAAAGGGGATATTTTAGATATTGTTCCGTAAATATTTCAAGGTCATCCGTTTTTAACCGACTGTCAAAAAGGTGGTTCTTTTTCTACATCGATTTTTTCGAGGTTTCTGGACCGATTTGCACTTTTCTTTTAAAAATCAACAAAAAAAGTTTTTGTGGTGGTCACGTAAAAATCTGGATTCAACTCCTTAATCCTGATGCTGCAGGGTTACTGCCCGCCTGAGTTATCAAGATTCAGGAAGTGTTCATAGTGAATTCATATTGTAGGTACAACAATAAGCAACGACTTTATTCTCAGACTTCAAGTCCCAACTCCTCAACCCTGTTGATGTAGGGTACAGCACTCCTAAACTATAATGTTTCAGGAACTGCGGATGATGCAAAATTATTTTTGGTACCAAGCATAGGCTACATCATTGAACTTCGGATCCTGACTTCTCAATCCTGATGCTGCAAAGTACTAAAGTCCTAAATCGTGAGGATTATAGAATTTCTGATAGTGAATTGATATTTTAGGTATCAAGCAACGGCTTCACGATGACACTCCCAGTCAGTCGGAAAATAAAAGAGTTCCCATGGGCTTTTGAATTAAAAATAATTTATATTATTATCATATAGTAAGTAATCATATCATTAGATTACGTAAAGACGGACGACATCAGACGAGCTGCAGGGAGCCGCTGGATTCAGGCGGCGCAAGGCCGTGGTGTGTGGAAGTCTCTACAAGAAACCTATGTCCAGCAGTGGACGTCTGTGGGTTGATGATGATGAACTTTCTGGAATGAAATTGAAGAATTACTTAAATAATAAATTCATACAAATTCAGTGTCAGGTCAATCGATAACGTATCTCGGTAGCAGTACAAGAAATCGTTATGTTGAAAAACTAAAATAATAATAAAATTGATGTCACACATTACATGGCTCAAGTCGCGAAATGTTGTTTGCGCAGATGGAAATATTTGGTAAAATTTGGGTCATTTTCCACGAATGGATAGTGAAAGTAGGTAAATCTAATTTGAAAACATTTTATCTCTTGATGTACAGTAACTAGTGTATCTAAAGGTGATTGCCGATTACAACCACAACGCAATACCCGCAAGAGCTACGCATTTTTCAGTGGTGAAAATGCAAAATAATTTCAGTAGGTCGATTCCGGAAAATCTGCATCAATCATTGTTACAATCGCAATTGTTGTGATTGGCTGAATTTATGGCATTTTTGCTTGAACAATGCATTGTGGCCAACAGTGAGCGAGTGTCGGCCACACTGTAGCTGGACCTTCTACCGTAATCGAAGAGATGCGGATGACGCAAGTTACAGCAGCCGCATTTTCAACGTGCGCCGCTCGTAAATAAGTTGATTTTCCGAACTTAAAAATCCGTCTGATGCGTGAATAGCACAATACACAAAACGTTTGTAGCATTGAAGACTGATTCTATTTGTAAGCAGATCTCTACCAAAAAGCCTGAAAGTTACGTAAAGACGAAGTATTTTAGATCTTAAATACATATGTACGTGTAAAATAGAATAACATAACCGCTGAAAACCTACTTTTTAAAGTTAATTTACCGTATCGACTTCCAAATATTCATTTAGGAATTAAATAACTGTTTTGCCGAATAAAACCAAATGATCTAAAAGATCTTTTCTTTGTATAAATGTTGTCAAAGTCAAAGTCAAAGTCAAATGATTTATTCAAAATAGGTAATAATTTACGCTTATTGATGGTCTGGTATGGTGTTAGATTTGTAAGATATAGTGGTGATAATTATAACGCAAACTTAAAACTAAAGCTACGAGGGTTGTGGGTTCCCAGATCCTTCCGTAAAGTAAAATATAGGTATTCGTCTTGAAGTAATTGCTCATGTATAAAATGCCTTTTATAGGTAATTTACTTATTTCCAATACTCCTATTAATTCACCAGCTCACTAATTAGTGTAAGTGGAATAGCTAACCCCATGGGTAAATATAGGTAATATCAATGCCAGTTCGCATGGTGGAAAGTCGAACGTTGAAAGTGTTTGTTGAATTTAAAATAAAGTGAAAATTAATTAATTAAATGTGTTGATATATGCTGAATATAATATAAAGGAATAAAAATGCATTAGATATCTACTTTTAGGTACGTATTTACTTATAATATTTATTATTTACAACAACAAATATTTACTTTAAAAGCTTACAATACGGTACGAGATCAGCAAATTTCGGAGCATTATAATATGGATGTAGTTCAGAAAATACTCGTATGTATAAACAGGTAAGTACTGAAAAAAATATTTAACAAACTTATCCGGATTTATTGTTCTTCATATTCTAGCTAGGTTTGCTTGTAGCATAATCATCATGATTAACCCATCGCTAGCTCACCATAGAGCACGTGTCTCCTCTCGGAGGGAGTAGAGTTTGGCCATGATAGTCTACCACGGTGGCCAAGTGTGATTGGCAGACTTCACACACTTTTGAGAACATTATGCAGAACTCTCAGGCATGCAAGTTTCCTCAGGATGTTATCCTTCACCGTTAAGGCATAATCATCATCATCATGATCAACCCATCGCCAGCTCACTACAGAGCACGAGTCTCCTCTCAGAGAGAAGGGTGTTGGCCATAGTCTACCACGCTGGCCCTGTGCGGATTGGTAGACTTCACACACCTTTGAGAACATTATGGAGAACTCTCAGGTATGCAGGTTTCCTCAATATGTTTTCCTTCACCGTTAAAGCAAGTGATATTTAATTAATTAAAACGCACATAACTCCGAAAAGTTAGAGGTGCGTGCCCGGGATCGAACCCCCGACCTCCGATTAGAAGGCGGACGTCCTAACCACTTGGCTACCACAGCTTTTTCATAAGGCATAATACCTAGCTATAATTAACTCACAAACATTTCTTGTTCTTCATTACAATACATTGCTTATCGTTATTATAATAGGTTGGCCGGAATTGCTACTCGTGACACCAGCTAATGCTTTTATAGTAGGTACCTATAGGATATAATCATAAGTGACTACACTTAACCATTATTATAATGTCTCGTACGTCGACACACTTTAACCAATTGCTACTATTAATAACCCGTACATGTCGCTTCTATTGTCCTACCTATCCTTACGACGGAAACAAAGTAAGTTATTTTTATTAAATTACGAAGTAATGTAGTTACCATAATATTTTAATATATTTACTTAAATTATATAGTTTCCACCACAGCACATGCTTATTAACTTTATTTATATACTAGCTGCCCCGGCGAACTTCGTACCGCCTAACAGTCGATTCTTTTTCAGGCAATTTTTTAAATTCTTCTCTCACCAGCAGTATCAGGGTTCAGGAGTTGGGACTTGAAGTCTGAGAAAGAAGTCGTTGCTTGGTACCTACAATAATATGAATTCACTATGAACACTTCCTGAATCTTGATAACTTAGGCGGGCAGTAACCCTGCAGCATCAGGATTAAGGAGTTGGATCCAGAATTTTTTTATGAGACCACCAGGAAAACTTCTTCTGTTGATTTAAAAAAAAATTTTGCAAATCGGTCCAGAAACCTCGAAAAAATCGAAGTAGAAAAAAAACCACCTCCTTTTTGACAGTCGGTTAAAAACCGATGACCTTGAAATATTTACGGAACAATCATTAAAATATCCCCTTTCTAACAAAAAAAGAATGAATGAAATCGAACTACGCGTTAATGAATTACAGCTCAGTATACATTTTAACTTTCAACCCCTCTCGTAAGGGAACCATGCTGAATTTCGGGATAAAAAGTATCCTATGTCTTTCCTCATAGTATGACCTCAAATCGTACCAAGTTTCATTGGAATCCATTCAGTAGTTTCAGCGTGATGCGCGGCCGTGATACAGACAGACAGACAGACAGACAGACAGACAGACAGACAGACAGACAGACCGACAGACAGACAAAAATGAAAAAAGTTACAGTTTTGGGTTCAGTGTCGATTATTGAGTGCCCTCGAAAAAAATTTTTAAAAATATCTTCAATGTACAGAATTGGACCTGTTACAGTTTTATTATAAGTATTGATGCGAAATATATATAGCGCGACAGGTCGAGGTGGCAATCGGGGTGGGGAAGCCCCGCACACCCATATCTACTCGTGTGCCATACAGCCTCCGCCCTAATCCGATGCGAACGAGTGTGGGTGACGTGCGGGCGTGCGGGGCATCACCCACCTTATACCCCGATTGCCATCTCGACCTTTCGCCTAGTATAAGTACCTATTATATAAATGAAAGTTGGAATGTTTGTCACTCTACGCGCCACAGTGACTGAATCGATTCGCCTGAAATTTGGAATTAGATTTAGAGATAGCTTATACCTACCACAGAGGAGAAAAATGCTTATTGAGTTCCCACGGGATATAAGAAAAAAACTATATACACGCAGATGAAGTCGCGGAAATCATCTATTTAATAAAGATTATTAAATTAAATTGCTGGGTACAAAAATTTTGTAGAGTAACATTAATTGTTATTTTTACTCTCTAAGATAACCTCGTCATATCTTACATATTTGAACTATCTTACATAAACTCTAGTCATAAATATACAGGAACATTATTATTCGCAATTAGTCACACATTTATCTCAAAGGTCGGGACCTTGAGTGATGTATGCCTTTGTAGATTAGTTCAATTTATGGCCATTAATAAATAACTATTACTATTATGTCACCTGTGTTTATTTATGTTAGCTACTTTGTAGCTCCTTGACGTCAATTTGTACTAAGAAATTATGAGTTAGTGTTAATATACAAACAATATATTGCGTTATTATGTGCAATTTTGTAATCTGAAACGGACTTTGTTTCATTTCATTAATTTCGTGGAAATTCTATAACAATATTGCTTCACTGTATTTCAAAGCAAGTTCAGCGAGACAAGTTGGGTACTGTTTCTACAAACGTGGAATTGTATACATGTATGATTAGTTACCTATAGTGGTTTGTAATTTGTATAATATGAATACCTACTATAAATAATGGGCCGCGTTTGGAACTATCGTAGCTTAAATTTTAAGTGACCATCAATATGACGTGTACTATAGTACCCATTTCGAATAAATGATTTAACTTTTGCCTTTTAGACTTTTCAATACATACAAATCTATGGATAGGTACTTCTGAAAACTGTGCTTCTGACGCCATTTCGGTATAGGGAAGTCATGCCTAAAGCTAGCACACTCTTGGACTTGATCCGTTTATCCACCCTGAACTGAAAAAACCAATCAAGTCTCTTGAATCACTCTATCTGTCGATGAAAACCGCATTAAAATCCGATGCGTATATACCTAGTTTAAAAGATTTTTAAGCGTACAGAGGAACAGACAGCGGGAAGGGAACTTTATACCTACTAGGTAAGGCTCCGCGCAGACAGGCCACTAACCACAGCCACCGGTGGATGTCGCGCGCCACGTCGTCGTTTGGTACCGCGCTAACGAACGTGGTCGGTGGCCGCCACTAGTGGTCAATGACCTACACACTCCTACTGTCAGTAGCGAGTGGCGCTGTCGGTGGCGCGTCGCAGACACTGAGTCGCGAGTGGACCCTACTCGCTACACGTGTGCGGCGATTCCATATAAAACGTGTTAAAATAAAAATAATGTTAACTACTTATGACGATAACTGTGACTGTGACACACCGGTGACTGTGTTCGGTGGCCCATTTGCGCGAAGCCTAATAATATATTATAGAGGTTTTTATACAAAAATTTCAAATTCGCGGTCCCTGCTACGATCTACCAACTAGCGCGTAACTTAAAATATTTAAACAATTTAATACCTCTTGCTCATATTATATTGTGTAGGTATTGTAGGTACAATATAAAGCCTTTGTTTTACTTACCTACTTAATTTGAATAACCTTATTATTCAAATAAGCTTATCTAAATATTTAAGTTAATAAAATCTAATTAATTTTTGTTGGAATTTTTTGAATTTAATTTAATTACTATAATATATGTGCTAATTGTACCTACCTATTCTAAGTCTAGATTGTTTTTACACGACCTTTCGTTGAAAATAACTATTAAATTTCAGACAATATTAGAAATTAAAATAATTATATTATGATCTGAATGTCATAAAAAATTAAGGCCCTCAGTCCTCGCTCTATGAAATCGCCAAGAAAATTTACCTATGATATTAAAATATACTAAACTCGCAAATTATGCATGAATCGGATAGAGTAGGTAGGTAACCTAATCTTTATTTCATTGTTCAAATATTCTTCTAAAATAGTCAATATTTTGTAAAAAAAATCACTTTTTACAAAATACTTTCACTTTGAGATTCACATTTTGAGAGTAGATAAGGTAGGTAGGTATATAATATTTACATAATATATGTATATATTTATTATCTACCTACCACATGCTTCTGTAGGCTTCTGTAGTCATGTATGCTCAATAATTAAGCATCGATATAGGTTATTATAATACTAATACTTACTTGTCATTTTACCTTCTAAAGACTTTTTGTAATGCTTCGTCGTGTGAGATGGTAGGTTACAAAGGCACATTGTTGACCACCGACTAGGTGGATATTACGATTTCCGTGAGTTATTTATCATCATCATCATGATCAACCCATCACCGGCTCACTACTGAGCACATTTATCATACAGTAACATAATAATCTTTATATTATGTCATCGTTTATCGAGGTTCGAGCTTACAGCTTATATACAACTAGCTGATGCTTGCGACTTCGTCCGTGTGGATTTAGGTTTTCGAAAATCTTTCTAAAGGTTACCATAGGCCATAGCCTAAGAGATTTTCTTGTCAAACCGACATAGGTATCCCCATTTATATGCTCAGGTACCTCTCTCACAAGAACTATAGATATTCTGAAGAGGTATTCTTTCTTTTTATTTAAAAAAAACTTTAGTTAACCTAGTGGGAAAAATGCATTTTAATCGCGCGATTAATTCAAATCTCATGTTTGTGCCAGCGGTTTCCAATAAGAACAGCTCCTTAGCTCCTGGCTAAAAGAACTCAAGGATTTCAAGAGGGCGCCACATTAGTGGCATGGCAGGCTAGCTGACAATTAGGGCTAATTGGAGATCACTGGGGGCCACAGACCAGTCGATGCGGGCCGCGGACGATTACGTGGGCCACTTTAAGTTGATGAGTACTTTAGTGTCTGTTACACATTGCATGAATTAGACAATAGGCCGTCTAGATCGGTCTAATTAGCCCAATTACTATTTGCTATGTATAAAATTAAAGTAGGTAGGACAAAACATGGCGACGCGGCGACGTACAATTATTTCATACGGCAAAAAATATGTAACATTTTCAGAATATACCTAATTTTAATATTTTGTTGATAAGGAACTTTAGGGCAAGAAAAATAAAATGATCTTAAAAGTAGAAACAAGGTTAATTCGCTATAAGTCATCAAAACATACAAGTATGTATGGTACGACATGCAGCATGCGATATAGGCCTGTCGACTGCCATCTCGACCTGTCGCGACTCGTGTACTAAGTATACCTACTCCGCCAACTCTCCCACCACCTAACGTGCGGGAAAAGCAAACAACCAAGCCAGCAATACGCACATAACCATACAACACCCATGGACCTATAATACCAACACCATATAAATATCTTAAAGGAAAGAAAGAAAGAAAAGATCCCTATAGCAATGGTCTAGTACGACCACGTTGTTGTCGATCCAGTAGGTAATCAAAGAACTAACACGAACGTAGAATGAGAAATAGGTAGGAACCTTTCCGGCCTTCGTCACCTTGTTTCCTGTCACCTCAATTTGGGCACCATTTCCACACCTAGTGAGAGCTAGAAATCTTTAAATATATAAAAGGAAAAGGTGACTGGCTGACTGACCGATCTATCAACGCACAGCCCAAACTACTGGACGGATCGGGCTGAAATTTGACATGCAGATAGCTATTATGACGTAGGCATTCGCTAAGAAAGGTTTTTTGAAAATTCGACCCCTAAGAGGGTGAAGTAGGGGTTTGAAATTTGTGTAGTCCACGCAGACGGAGTCGCGAGTGTAAATAAGCTAGTTCTAAGTAAGCACGTTCTGAATGTTTCCATCATTAGTTTACATACCAGGCAAAAATATTCGTGATTTTTTATTGCATTTTAAATAAGTATCTATCTAGAATAACTAAATATTGAATCATTTTTTCCGAAGAATAAAATAAAAAGAGCAATTAATTTTCTTATTCCCTCATAATTATTATTGTTGAATTATTTGTATGTTAATAACCCCTAATATTATATCACCCCTGATAACCTAATTACCTTCAAAGCATAAAAAATATAGTACCTACCCACCTACTTTTATATTTAGGTAGATTTACACAAAATATTAAAGTATTTAAAGCAACAGTGAAATTGATACTTTCAGTTTGTTTAATCAGATTAAAATTTAGGTGAACTTAATCGAGCCCCGATAAGACTAGGCTTACCTAGATCATAATATCAAAAGTAAACTTTACCTAGAATAATCGTTTCCTATATTTGCTAAGTTTATTCAAGTGGTCGGTGACGTCATTTTTGCGTAAAGTACAATATGTACCTACGTGTAGCTACTGTTTTAAGACGCAATGTAGGTTAGTATAGTTAATTTACAATAAAGATTTAATAGAGATGGACAAATTCTTGACTTCTTCATAGTCAGTTCGTTATAAAATAAGAAAGCGAAAAGTAACTATTCTCTGATTTCTTGGTCGCATAATCAACATCAAAATTGTTTGCATACCTACACAAAAATTAATTTATTAAAGTTAATTTCTCTCAAACTAGTTTAATGATGGGTGAAAAATCACACTTAGACCGAAAAATCGCTATCCACTAAACTTTTTTCGAAATGAAATGATTAAAAGGTAAAAATTAATTACTTCAGGTTTTATAATTATCTTTAAAACAAATTACTTCTTTTTAGATATTTTATATCTATCTTACAATATAAAAAGATAAGCTGACTGATTGACTGATCTATCAACGCACAGCTCAAACTACTGGACGGATCAGGCTGAAATTTGGCATGCAGATTACTATTATGACTTAGACAATAGACATTCGCTATGATTATTGTCACACAAAGGATTTGAAAATTCAATCCCTAAAGGTATACACTTTTAAACAGGGGTTTGAAATTTGTGTAGTCCACGCGGACGAAGTCGCGGAAATAAGCTAGTTGAAACATAAGCTTTAATCAAACACCAATAAGCTATGACTATAAATTGAGAAATTGCCCAAAAAAATTATATTCTTTTTTAACCGACTTCAAAAATGGAGGAGGTTCTCAATTCATCGGAATCTTTTTTAATTTTCGTTTATTTAAAGCTCTCAGTAAGGTCATTTTTGGCTTATTGAATTTTCGCTCCACACAGGGACAATAATATTTTTCCAATTTAGTTCAACTTCCAATTTTCGTCAAAACAAAATTAACCTATTCAGAACTTCCCTCATTCTTACGCAATCCCGATTCTAATTCCAATATATTTTGCCAAGGAAGCAGGAAGCTGAAGCAATTTGTAACGGAAACTATTCTTTAGGGGAGTTGACATCTTAAATTACCTGCGAATATAGGTATAACTATTCCGTATAATGAATTGGAAACGTACGAGTTTTCTATCTCTTTATGCATAGATATTACATTACTCTAGATAAAATCTTGTTCGGGAAACTCCATGACACCTTTTCGTCCATAATGCTTCAGTTTTCCCTTTGCCCATGGTTTGTGAGTGATGACATATGACTTCGAAACATAGCTAACTATATTTACTAAATAGACATGATAAAAAAAAAACCGGCCAAGTGCGAATCAGGCTCGCGCAACGAGTGTTTTGCACGATAATTCAAAAACTATGATGCATAAAAATAAATAAAAATCAGTTTTAGAATGCACAGGTGAAGACCTTTCATATGATACCCCACTTGATATAATTTTTGAAAATTGAAAACACTAATTATTAGTTCATGAAAACAGTTAAATTTTTTTTGTGTGATGTAACCACAAATTCACGGTTTTCAGATTTTTTCCCCGAATGTCAGGTACAAGACCTACCTACTTGGCAAATTTCATGATTCTAGGTCAACGGGAAGTACCCTGTAGGTTTCTTGACAGACCGACAGACAGACAACAAAGTGATCCTATAAGGGTTCCGTTTTTCCTTTTGAGGTACGCACCCTAAAGAGAATTATGCATTTCTCTTTATTGACTTTTTATGGAAGAGACACATTATGTCCAGGACAAGTCTTCGCCACTCACAACTTACATTATAAGTCATGACAAAGATATTAAGTATTGTTTTATTTATATTAAGACCACACAATGCATTAACTTGCGTAACTGATCACATAACATTGGTTTCATATTTAAATGTTGAGTCATTTTACACGAATCTCTAGTAGCTTAAGATTGCATACTGCAATGTCGACAATTCAATGCGGGAATCATTTGAAAAAAAATGTGGATGACCACAAGCTCCAATGAAATAGTGACAAAAGATTAGACAAAAGTCAAGGACAATTAAAATAAAAGCTTTAAATACCAAGGCGTCGTGCATCGCCAAGATCTGCAATCTGCATCCCTGCATAGTCGAAATCGCATGTTTCTAATACGCACTGCTAGAATGTGGAATTCCCTTCCGGTTTCCGTTTTACCGCTAGCTATAATATTGGTACCTTCAAAAGAAGAGTGAATCTGAAATGACACCTTCTGGGCAGGCGCGCTATACCTTAGGCTACATCATCTCCCGCTTGGGCTCTTCTGGAACACCAGCTGATGTTTTGTGTATAGTGTGACATATCCAGTTCCATTTTCTTAATTACCTGCGGGTTAACTGAGGTGTGGTGAGAGAATGGTAGAGTGGCGCGATATACATTGTCTTCTTAGCGTTTATATAGCAGGTGACCCATTTATTAGATGTTGCTACAGCAAAAAGTATGGAAAGTTTGATCGTCAACACGTCGGCTGCCGTTTGCGGCACGTATGCACAGACCCTAATACTATTGTGGATGTAATCACTAGTCCGTAACGAATTTCCAGTTATTACCGTGTATTGAATAGCTATACTAATTGGATAAGTAGGTAACGATTAGTTTATAAATTATTACTACCTAACATGCGCACAAGAACATTTTATTTATAAACAGTAGTTTTATAGTTTGTGATATTTCTAGAGTCACCTTCAACCTCTCTAAACCCGTAAGGGCTTAGAGAAGTTTGAAGGTGATTCTACGTAAAGGATTGAACTTTGAAGGTTTGCTTAGTTGACTCTACTATACTACCATAGAAATTTAACTCCCGTTTAGATTTTGAAAATCTTTTTGCCACCCGTTCTAAAAGTTTGATGGATCCGCGGCGGTAGAGTAAGAGACACCAGCAGTTGTAGTCCTACATGAAATACCTAGGTAACTAAATTTTGATTTCGATGCATTCATTCAGCTCTCGCAGATCATTAGCATATCGGTAACATAACCTTCCAGTTTTAACCACAAATTCACGGTTTTCAGATTTTTCCCTTTACAGTTTACGTGTGCTATAAGACCTACCTGCCAAATTTCATAAGTCTAGGTCAACGGGAAGTACTCTATAGATTTCTTGACAGACAGACAGAAATACAGACAACAAAGTGATCCTATAAGGGTTCCTTTTTTCCTTTCGAGGTACGGAAACCTAAAAATAAGGAAGATGCCTGAACGAAGAGTGACATTATTATAAACAGTGGTAGTCCTGACAATGAAGTAGGTACCTAGCCTACCATAAACTTACAAAATAATTATTATCGATGTATCAGTCATGCATATAGAAAGTTACGTCACACCCGCACGTCATCTGTCCTTGCCCGCACCGGGTAAGCGCGCGGGCTGTACGAGTGTGCGGGGTGTCCCTACCCCGGTTGCCATCTCAACCTGTCGCGTACTATATCTACCGCTTACCATAGGCGCAATAGCTGCAGGTAAAACGTTTGAATAATTTTTCCTTATTCACAATCTGTAAACTGTTAGGTAATTAATAGTTAAGTTATTGCCACCAGGTTAGATTGCAGTCAAGGGCTAACTTGTATTAAATATTTAAAGAAAAACTGAGAGTTCTTCATAATATTCTTAAAGGTGTGTGAAGTCTGCCAATGCACTGGGCCAGTGCAGCGTGGCGGAGCACAGGCCTAAGCCCTTTTCATTCTGAGAGGAGACCCGTGACTATTATTATTACTTGCGTTGAATTCAAACAATAACAATAAAAATTGGCAAATCATACTAGATTATGTTTCTTATCAACACCTCCGTAAATCTAGATGCACGTCTGGTCTAACGCCTACGTTAGCAAAGTTGCTTTAGCAAAATAATATTGTTAACTGTTAATTAACATTAACAATTTCAATCGCATTCCAAATTGATGACGATTTATATTACGGAAAATCGCTTGAGTAACTAATTAGACCTTGATTGTTTCGTTCTAACGACCACCATTCAAATTATTTGGCTATAGAAATCCAACAGTCGTAAGCCTTCGGTAGGTCAATACTCAGACTAAGTGTACCTACTACACATCATCATCATCATCAACCGATAGACGTCCACTGCTGGACATAGGTCTCTTGTAGGAACTTCCACACGCCACGGTCTTGCGCCACCTGAATCAAGCGGCTCCCTGCGACTCGTCTGATGTCGTCCGTCCACCTAGTGGGGGGTGTTCCAACAGTGCGTCTTCCGGTGCGAGGTCGCCATTCCAGCACCTTGGTACCCCAACGTCTATCAGTTTTACGAGCTATCTGCCCTGCCCATTGCCACTTCAGCTTCGCAACCCGTTGAGCTATGTCGATTACTCTAGTTCTCCTACGGATCTCCTCATTTCTGATTCCATCACCGCGAAAAGTAACATGTTTTATTACATGCCGATTATTAAAAAAGAACAATTGCGGATGTGCTATTGTTCTTTTTTAATAATCGGCACGTAATAATGTGAAATAACTCATTGTCTCAATCGACTAGATACATGAAATCATGACTCAAGTGTTTCCCAAAATCTTCAGATATTTATAGGCCCATAGACACTCATAGGCATTGATTTTATATTTAACTACACATTTACAAATAATTTACAATAAATATAATATGTATATTTAATACCTATGTAGGTATGTATAAAAAGTTGTCATTGCCCACCTCCGATAGGAGACGCCATTTCAAGAAATTGAAGATAAAAAGTTATGACCTGAGTCCCGACTGATTCATCAACGCCCAGCTCAAACCTTTGAACCTAAATAGCTGAAACGCACATATATATGTACTCGTAAGTAACTAGGTGTGTAGGCAATAAATAGGACCGGATTTTCCGAATTTCCCACGGGATAGGGAATAAAGAGGATATAGATAGGAATTCTATTTCAGCTGAGCGAAGCCGCGGGCGGTTGCTATATAAATGGCATGGCAATGGCAATTTCAGAATGGACGCCAATATTAATAAGTCATGTTCCCAGCTGTACACATACGCATCAAAACTAACTAGGCATCTCTCGAAAGTTATAAACCTACCTGCAGTTTGAGGGAGCGCTGGCCTGCCGAAAATAAATCATTAGAGAAAAATCATTTTCAAACTTTACACAGATAAACTGTCAAACATGAAGTTTGTAACTTACAGCGACATCCTCCACACTAATATTATAAATGCGAAAGTGTGTATGTCTGTCTGTTTGTCTGTCTGTCTGTCTGCTAGCCTTTCACGGCCTATCCGTTCAACCAATTTTGACGAAATTTGGTACAGGATAGCCTGCATCCCGGGGAAGGATATAGGCTACTTTTTATGCCGGAAAATCAAAGAGTTCCCACGGAATTTTCAATAACCTAAATCCACGCGGACGAAGTCGCGGGCATCATCTAGTAGGTAATATTTTAAATTGTTAGTCACCATACCTTCTTAAATTCTACACTTTTTTGGGGAAATATACTATTCAGTGTGGATAACCAATTATGCAAATTGCATAATTAACGAGGTATCTCATTAAGCTAAGAAGTCACCTACTTAAGAAGCTGTTAATACCTATTATTATTACAAGCACACCGTGGTGTCGCCAATGATCGTGAATCACCTGTAGTGTTGACTCAATCGTCATCGTGATTCGTGATGACTCAGAGGCACGTCTGTTTGAAGGCTTTTATAAACAACCGATGTTAAGGTTTTTCCATATAAAAAAATATATCCGAGTAACAATATCGTTGGCATCATAAGATTTCCGAAAACTTTGGATTTCTATCTAAACCACATCATCAGCTTTGCGTTAAATAATTAATTAAACCTAAAAATACTAGGTTTCCTATAGCTTCAATTAAAACATTTTTAAAGTCAATGATGCATTTAGGACAGGCACATTAATTAAAAAAAACCGGTCAAGTGCGAGGCACGCTCGCACAACGAGGGTTCCGTACCTAAAAAAGGAAAAACGGAAGCCTTATAGGATAGACAGACAGACAGACAACAAAGTGATCCTATAAGGGTTTCGTTTTTCCTTTTGAGGTACGGAACCCTAAAAAACTACTTAATCGACTATTATTTGACTACTGCATCATTAAATATAATTTTAAATTTCTGGTCTGGTCTGGTGGGAGGCTTCGGCCGTGGCTAGTTACCAGCCTACCGGCAAAGACTTGCCGCCAAGCGATTTTGCGTTCCGGTACGATGCCGTGTAGAAACCAAAGGGGCGTGGGTTTAATAAAAACTGCCACACCTCTTCCAGGTTAGCCCGCTAACATCTTAGACCGCATCATCACTTACTACCAGTGAGATTGCAGTTAAGGGCTAACTTGTAACTGAATAACGAATAAGGGAACGCCACGCACATCCACACGGCTCCCGCGCTAACCCGGTGCGGACGAGCGCGGGTGACGTGCGGGTGTGCGGGGGTCCCCCCCCACCTCATACCCCAATTGCTATCTCAATCTGTCGCGGACTATAACTATATTTAAGATTCGTCCAACATTTTGATGAACTTGGAAAATGTCACATCTTTGCCAATTGCCGCTCACCTTGCGGAGTTTCGTAGTAAATTTAAATTGTTGCCTATAATTACTCCAAATTATAGAAATACTTATTAATTTTCTCTCTCAAGACTTTCTTGATTTAAGTACCATTACAATTTAAATTCGAAACCAACTTGGTTCAACTTGCGTTGAAAATCTAATTGATGTAAAGAATGAGACCACGAACTTTCGAAATTATGACGAACATTATGAATCATAATGTTCTCTCTCACTGTTAGTAGGTAGGTAGGTACCTACTAAAATGATTGTTTGCCACCTTTATTACCTGTTATCTCCCAAAGCCACCATGATCCAAACTTCATAGTCGCTGATCGTTCCTCCCTGTGTTGGCGACAATATGCAGAGAAACTTTCAGCTTTTATAAAATAACGAAGGTCTGGCAGACGCTGGCTCTCTCTCTTTTAGATTATATTATTATTTATTATCAATTTGCTACTTCTGATATACCTATAGTATTACAGCCCAATTACTGCCACAATGCTTATTACTTAACGAATTCTACGCTAATCTGTGGCCCTACCGCGGTTGTTTGACAGCTACAATGTCACGATCGCCATCATCTCTGATTGGTTAATGCTCGCTCACTATTGGCCACAATGCATTGTTGCAACAAGAGTCGCATAAATTCAGCCAATCAGAACAATTGAGATTGTAATAATGATTGATGCAGGTTTTAGACAATCGCCCTACTGGTCGATTAAATATTGTTTTGTTCTCATAATTTTAGCGCAATGTGACGGTTTGGCTTAATTAGAATTTCTACCAGATTAGCTTATCCTATTCTTAAGAGGTAGGTACCTATAAGCTAATCACTACCCATATTTCACTACCCATATTATAAATACGGAAGTGCGTTTGTTTATTGGTTTGTTGGTCTGTTGGTTTATCCTTCAATCACGTCGCAACGGAGCAACGGATTGAAGTAATTTTTTGCATGGGTATAGTTTATGACCTGGAGAGTGACTTTTTATACCGGAAAATCAGATTTTTAAAAACCTAAATCCACGCGTATGAAGTGGCGGACGTCATCAGCTAGTATCCTATAACTATTATTCTATCCATAGCGCGCTCCAAACAAATTTATTTAGTTCTCATTTGAATAAAACCCAATAGTTAGACAGGCTCAAAAATTTACATACAAATATTTGAGCACGAGTAACTAAGAAACTACACTTTTCTACGAAAATACAGTGAAGCATAGACACAGATATTTGTATCTAAAACATAACTACAAAATTTCGTAGAGTTTGGTTGTTTAATATTTAAATGAGAACTAAACTCTATTGTATGGAGATGAAACATCTCAAACGTGACGATTGTAAGTATTGTAACAATCGAATTAAGCAAGCTTGAAATGGCTTAATCTATTCTAGAAACTAAATTAAGTTATTACTTTAATTAATAGGTAGGTACAATCCCCGTCTGTCGTTACAGCTCTAAATAACAGTGACTATAAACTTTTGACGACTGAGGCGTTATAATAAGCGATTTAATTAAATTGAAACAGATTACAAAAGATTGAAAAGGTACTGAATCTCACATTTACTACAGTATTCTACCATAAAAATCGTCATAGAATATTAAATTGATAGTACCGCTAAAATAGAATGTAGAATATTTATACCTAAAAACCGTTGTCTGAGTCTCGTAATCCCAGCAGTAATTTTTATACCTACCTACTATCGTTTATTAGCAGTAAACTTGCCAGTATAAAGAGTAAAGTATGAAAGAAATTCATTTCACAGTCAATCAATCTTACTACATCAATCCATTTTAGTATAGTAAAATCGGTGTTTCGTACCGTCTCTTGCTTTTTTCTTGCGTGATAAACTTTTACACATTTTTTAACCTTTCACACCTGCACCATAACGTTTAAAATGCCATTGACTCATATTTTTTTTTATTTGTACCAAAAACATCCATACTAATATGTATTATAAATCCAAAAATGAGGCACTTTTGTCTGTCTGTCTGTCTGTCTGTCTGTCTGTCGGTCTGTCTGTCTGCTAGCTTTCCACGGCCCAACCGTGCAACCGATTTTGATGAAATTCGGTACAGAGTTACCGGGGAAGGACATAGGCTACTTTTTTGTCCCGGAAAATTGATGAGTTCCCACGGAGTTTTAAAAAACGTAAATTCAAGCGGATCATCTAGTTCACAATAAAGAGTAAAAGAGATAAAAAGTGGACAGGGAATCACTTATCTCTATGAGAGATCTCTACCAGTGACACTTAGGCCTTGGAGTGCGAGAGGCGGCATATTTTTATCGATAGAAACAAATCTTAGACTATTAATTGCCAATGAACTTTATTATTATAATCACTAGATAAGACAATATTCAATGATTAATTCTGTGGTGCAAATAATAGGGATAAAGTAGATAACAATTTTCCCTAGTAATCGAAATTTAACTGTCCGAAATATACGCGTTGTAAAAACATTATGTTACTCAGTAGGTAGATTTCCGGGAGGAAGACCCGAATGATACAAAATAACTCAATTCCGGCTGCAGCGCCGAGTTTCTATTTTGGAATAGAAAAAAAACGAATGTCAAGGAAATGTCAAGTCTAATCTATGAGTCTAATGACCATTCTATAATAATCTAGGTAGGTACCTACAGTACGCGGCAGAAATTAATGTATATCGACCTTTAGAAAGAGATAGCGGTTTTGTAGAGCATTGTATCTGTCGTTGAGACCGACAAAACGTCACATAGGTATAAGTTACAGAAACAACGTTCTACAAAGCCGAAATCTCATTCCTGCCGCGTACTGTACTTAATTGTTATACGCATGACTTAATTCGCGTCACCAACATCCTCAATAATCATATATGAGTTACTTAGTGTCTGATACTAAATCTTAAAAGTAACTGTGATTGAATCTGAATTCAATATCAGTAGGTACTCACTATAAATAAAGACATAAACCCTAAAATGCAAAACAGTCCTAGCCATCCGTATGCCGTAGGCGTTTCCTCCATTTAAGGCGAATTCATCCACTTAACATTCGTCGTGTTAAATTGGTTAATTGTTGGTGCATCGCTCCCGACATCGTCGTCGTGGGATATGATTCAGACAACAATAATATTGTCATAAGCATAGCTGCCTACACAGTAAAATTGCCAGCTAAATTAGGCGGGTTTTAATGAGCCTTAATAAAGGGAATAATTCGCTAATAACTTTCTTAATGAAATCCTTGTATTCCCTCCTACCTAATTTCAAAAACGTACTACCTACTTTCAAAAAGGATTTTCTGAGCAAGGTTTTTAAAAATCCAGTAGGAACTATTTGATTTCCTAGGATAAAAGTATGTCCAGGTTCATTCTTCAGGATCCGGTTCTCCGTTGCGACGTGATTGAAGGACAAACCAACAAACCAACAAATAAACACACTTTCGCATTTATAATATGGGTACTGATTTTCAATAACGAGGGAACAGATCGACGTACGCACACAAAAAACTAACTTTGTAGTGTGATAATAATTGTAGTCTGATAATAATTCCCTGAGCTGGCACGCTGAGGACGAAAGGTTGCATTTTGCGAGTACAATAGATACTCAGTTATGCTAACGAAATCCCTGCTGTAATAAGAGTACAATAGAATAGTTTGCCCGGCTATCATTCGGATCATGCCTAAATGCGATATTTGTCGGTATTAAAGGTATCTATCTCTACATCAAATAAAATAGAGTGCTTCAAAAGAAGAGTGAATAAGCACCTTATAGGCAGGCGCGCTCCACCTTAGGCTGCATCATCACCTGTATTATATTTTGTTTTCAAAACTTATGGTCTTATCATAATAACATATACCAGGGGTGTTACCATGGTGTTACGGGTATTCGCATCCGCATCCTTAAATGCGGAACATCTGCATTAATTCAAACATCCGCATCCGCATCAATTTATGCGGGACTTTAGCGGATCAAGTAACGACCTGAAAAGAAAGTGGGCGGGACCAGAGTCGGGGCCGGCGGTTGATCATGATGATGATGACTTTATACGAAGCGTAAAAACTTAAACAGCACCTAATGTGAAACTTTATTGTTTGTTCCAATAAAACACTATAATCCTTCATCCGTTAGCTAGTTAGCAGATTATACAAGGCACTTAAAACTATTTTAGATTCGTTACAGAAATCTTCCAAGTTTCACTACATCCTACAGAGAGTTGCCATAATACTAGAGCAGCGATGTGCCGAAAAATTAACTTAACCTAACAGGTGTAACAGGTGTATTCACCAGTAAATTGGCACTAAGCCTGCTTTTGCTTTGTCTGTCAATTATTACGAGTAGGTAGGTATAGTCCGCGACATGTTGAGATGGCAATCGGGGTAAGAGGCGGGGAGACGCCCCGCATACCCGCACGTAACCTGCGCTCGCCCGCACCGGGTTAGCTCGGGCGGGTGTGCAGGGCGTTCCCTCCCCGAACGCCATCTCGACCTGCCACGTACTATATACCTCTACATTTACTACAACCTTTTGCCCGCGACTTCATCCGTGTGATATAATTTAATTTCATAGCCTCGGTTAAATTAGTTGGTACTTGCGGCGATAATGTGGCTATCTGTCAGTGGAAGAATTTTCAGAATCGTATCATTAGCTGTTCGGAACAAATTTTACCTTTTTATAATATTTGTTATTCTACGCAAATGCGGGTTATATACCTAACAAGAGTAAAAGAGATATAAAAATGTTTATTCCAAGCTACGTCTTACTCCACCGTATGATAATTGTTCTATGAATATTCATACCATTGCAGTGATCAAGAACCACACAGATTTTTATATAATTAAAAAGGCTTTCGCTTCACTGCAATCATACCTAACAGGAGATGATGCAGCTAAGGTAGAGCGCGCCTGTCCAGAAAGTGCCTATTTACTCTTCTTTTGAAGGTACCAATATTATAGCTAACGGGAAAACGGAAGCCGGAAGGAAGTAATGAGGAATATAAGACGCAGCGAAAGAGAGTACGATGTTTGCTTTTCTATAGTCAATTGACTCAATGGCATCCTATCTGTTTCTTACAGTTCTTCTGTAAATAGACAGTCGTTGCAGGAGTGCTGCGTAAAATAGAATCTTGTAAAGTTTACAGTTTCCCCAATGCATGTAGGTATAAAAACTGGTTGAAATAGGTCCAAAGAAAGAGAAATGTGTTAGTATTCTGCCGTGCTACTTTTAAAAGCGGCTACAGTCTACAAAAAGTACGTAGTTTTTGAGTTATCGCCAAAAAACGTTGAAATTTTCAAAAATGTTCTAATCAGTACCATAATATAAATGCTTGTGTGTTTGTTTGTTGGTTTGTCCTTCAATCACGTCGCAACGGTGCAACGGATTGACGTGATTTATTGCATGAGTATAGATAAAGACATGGAGAGTGACATAGGCTACTTTTTATCCCGGAAAATCTTAGAGTTCCCACGGGATTTTTAATAAACCTAATTCCACGCGTACGAAGTCGCGGGCATCAGCTAGTTTCTACATAAAGGGAACCCCAGTGCAAAATTTCAGCTTTCTAGGTCCCAGGAGTTTGGGCTGACCGTTAATTAGTCAGTCAGTGAGTGTACCAGGACTTTTCTTATATTTGAATGAGATTTTATTTTACTCGTTCTTTGAAATAATACACAATTATTTTGCATGCAGTACATGCAAAGGTGTATCTCAGAGCTTAATTCACGTATAGATACGCAAATCATGTTGCAAAACTTTGTTGATTTTCACAACATGCATGTCAATGCAAGCTTCGTTCTAGTTGCAAAGTTTAACTAAACAAGCCCTCTGAGGTGCACCCAGGCACGTATGGCTGACGTTAGCGTGAGCCTCGTAGCTTAAGTCAAAGCTAAAGGAAACAAAGAGAAAATGCTAAGCAAAAGCAAAGTTATGTATTATTATACTTCTTTCCTGCTTGAGAAATAGCGGTTGGATGGGTTAAGTTAAATTAAATTCATAAGAAAAAGCGAATATCACTTTTCCCATAGCAATCAAATAATTGAGCAACTAATCAGCAACTAATCTATAGTTTTCGACAATTTGGTATACTTTAGCTCCAAATACGAACATTAAAGTTAGAAAAAAGTTTGGTTTCCTATACCCTGTGAAAAACTTTGTAATTGAGTCTATAATTTACTCGTAAGTTATTTCATTGTAGGTATTTACAGTTTTTCTTATTTAGGTACTAAAAGAAAGGATTTTCATAAGTCCCAACTTTTTAGGGTTCCGTATCTCAAAAGGAAAAACGGAACCCTTGTAGGATCACTTGATTGTCTGTCTGTCTGTCTGTCAAGAAACCTAGAGGGAACCTCCCGTTGACCTAGAATCATGAAATTTGGCAGGTCGGTAGGTAGGTCTTAAAGCAAACGTAATGAGAAAATCCGAAAACCATGAATTTGTGGTCACATCTCGAAAATAAAAATTGAAATGTGTTCATGAACAAATAATTAGTATTTGCAACTTTCAAAGTAAGATTAATATACCAAGTAAGGGCTTTACCTGTACATTCAAACAGATTTTTATTTATTTGTTTTTTTTTCAAGCGTTCCAACTTTGCGACAGAGCATGACTGTCAATTGGGCTGGGTAAGCAATGGTGACTCATGTCGAATGGGTGACGGACTTTTTAGTTCCGAATTTGGCCTTTTTGTTTCCTGCGTGACCACTGAAGAACCAAACCACTAGGAATCAAATTCGGAAGCTTGTGGTAGTACGTACGTAGGTACTACATACAACTGAGCCAAAGAATCTGAGGAGTTTAAAGGTATTATATTATTCTGTGGTTCAAGGTATTTTTACTATTTTTAGGGTTCCGTACCTGAAAGGAAAAACGGAACCTTTATAGGATCACTTTGCTGTCTGTCTGTCTGTCAAGAAACCTACAGGGTACTTCCCGTTGACCTAGAATCATGAAATTTGGTATGTAGATGGGTCTTATAGCTGGTATTAGGGGAAAAATCTGAAAACCGTGAATTTGTGGTTATATCACACAAAAAAATTAAATTGTGGTCATGAACTAATCATTAGTATTTTCATATTTCGAAGTGAGATAACTATATCAAGTGCGGTATCATATGAAAGGGCTTCACCTGTGCATTCTAAACTGATTTTATTTATTTTTACGCATCATAGTTTTTTAATTATCGTGCAAAATGTGGAAAAAATACGACTGAATTACGGAACCTTCATTGCGCGAGCCTGACTCGCACTTGGCCGGTTTTTACAATAGACTTCGCCCTAAAAAACTTCGCCCTAAAAACTTTTAAAGCTTCGCCCTAAAAAACTGTTAACAATACGAAATTAAATATGTTTTGCAGTTTGTTTTGTCTTGCTCGGTAATCCAATCCAAGTCCACCGTCCTACATTAAATCTAGTCCCAGAGTAAGTTTGCCTATTGTTTTTTCAAAACAATAAATTAGGTACCTACAGTAATCTTTTGTTAACATTGTTATATAGACTCACAGTTCATTATAACTAAAGAAAATTCTCTAGTAATGCGTCACACTTGATTTGAGATTCAATATCTTTGACTCCAGTCTCGTTATTTAGAAAACGTCACCCACGTCACCTTTGAAGAATTTTTTATTTGCAACTTGCAGTTCCCATTTGCTTTGTTGCTAACATGACATGACATGTAATATTGCAAAGTTAAATAAATATAAAGATGTAGGCACAAGCTTTATACATACGATTCCTGGATAGAAGAGTTTTCTAAGTAATTTTTAAATACATATCGCGACGCGACGCTCTGACAGCTACGGTTCGCTTGCCAGTGACGAAATTTGTGATATGTAGGTACGTTCACTCAGTATTTTTGATAATTATTTAAAAAATATTTAGAAATTTTCTTGAAGTGTAGGTAAAAAACTTTAAAAATCAGTACCTATAAATAGAGGGTCTTCCAAAATATGTAAAATCCACGCCCTTTGTTAGTTTTAAGTGTAATAACCATTTTTAATTATCGATTAAACTATAAAAAGCACGTCAAATGTTTGTATTTGTTCGTCACATTTCAGTATTACACAGTCGAATACGTGAAGTAAAAAGTTTAAAAAGTTACTGATTTGACTAGTTGTCAAATACCGAATTATGGAGCCAGAATTGCCCATGTAAGCGCGCGCACCTTTAGAATATTACCGTAAGTGCCTACATAATGTTTGGAAAGTATTTCTCGCACAGCTTCCAACAATTCTCTACATTGACTCCAGCTAGCGTAGTGCTAAATGTTCTAATTGCTATATAGTACACTTGAGGATGCTCTATCTTACGATTTTAACTCTACTTTTTGTTTTAACCAGAGTGCACTAGTGCATTCTAAAAAGCTTTATATTACGTTGACTTGTTCGTATGGTACCTATTCCGTCGAAATATTTCGGCTTCTTCCAGTTTTTCGATTGAGCTGAAGTTTTACAAATATACGCGGTTTAGACTTTAGATAGCAATCTATAGTCTAAATATATAAAAGGACAAGGTGACTGACTGACTGATCTAACACACAGCTCAAACTACTGGACGGATCGGGCTGAAATTTTGGCATGCAGATAGCTATTATGACGTAGGCATCCGCTAAGAAAGAACTTTTAAAAATTCAACCCCTAAGGGGGGGAAATAGGGGTTTGTAATTTGTATAGTCCAAGCGGACGAATTCGCGAGCATAAGCTAGTCTTATATAAATATATAAAAGACAAGGGTGACTGACTGACTGACTGAATGACTGACTGACTGACTGATCTATCATCGCACAGCTCAAACTACTGGACGGATCGGGTTGAAATTTGGCATGCAGATAGCTATTATGACGTAGGCATCCGCTAAGAAAGGACTTTTGAAAATTCAACCCCTAAGGGGGGGAAATAGGGGTTTGTAATTTGTGTAGTCCACGCGGACAAATTCGCGAGCATAAGCTAGTATAATATAAAAGAAAAAGCTGACTATCAACGTCACCAACGCACAGCTCAAGCCCCTGGACGGATCGAGCTTTTTTCAGCCCGATCCTTCCAGTAGTTTGAGCTATGCGTTGATAGATCGATCAGTCAGTCAGCCAGTCACCTTTCCATTTTATATATTTAGATTCATCTCACACGCCCGTCTATTCTATAATAAACTGATGAATGAGTTTCAATGGCTCAGCGTATTATATGCCTGGCCATTGACATGCATTGTGTGGGCTGCACGATTCAGTAGAGTCGAGGAGTGCCACATGAATACGACTTACGAGTGTAATGACAAAGTCATTATGAAACCATTTGTTACGAGTATGTTTAGTTGTTGATTTTTTCGAAACTCCAAGGACAACAGGAAATAAAAGGACCATGCAAAAAATTGTCAGGATAACTTAAATATTTCATTAAAAAATGGCTTAGGTACGCAATTAAGAAGAAATTCAAAACCGCAACACGACGTCCCATCGTTAAAAACCAGTCAAGTGCGAGGCGGACTCACACACCAAGGGTTCCGTACCTACTACCATCGTACAAGATAATATAACACTATGTACTTACCTACTTTAAAAAAATTGTCGGCTATTTTAAAATTCACCATCTTAGTTTTTATTATTTGTCGTTAAAGCGGCATTAGATTATATCTACACTCTATGAAAATTTCAACTCTCTACCTATAATATTACGTTTTATGGGATACAGCCCGCTGACAGACAGACGGATGGGCATGATGGACGGACAGCGGAGGTAATGGGGCAGCAATAGGGTCCGTTCGGGTACGAAATCCTGAAAACTCACCCACTCGATGCTTTGCAAAACCTTGCGATATCACCAGACGTTCATTAAATGGGCAGCAAGACTCGGTTCAATTGAGCAGCAAGTCGCCTCGCATCACGAAATCGTGGTTTTCAGTTTAGGCCCTTAATCCTGGCTCGCGATTGTGGCAAAAGAGGCAAAGAGAAAAAGCTTGGATTTACATGACAATAAAAAAACCGATCATGTACGACCCGGAGTCTCTCACGAAGCGTACTTTTTAATTTTTTTAATTTATATGGTGGTCATTCTGAAGTTTTTATATTTTTTTGTTATAGCGGCATTAGATAGGTATCTAAACAATTTTGTAAAATGTATATTTACTAGGTACTTCTTACCTACTTTGCTATTACTTATAGCGTGTTTATGGACAGCTGCAGTATTTATTGGTCGCACGATTGACTATAGGGAAGCAAACTTCTGGAAATAATAGAACCTAAGACACGGAAACTAGCATATTAGCTACCTATAAAATATTGTATAATAGACCACATGCAACAGTCATAAACATATACTTCAGTGGTTTTAATATATAACTTTCGCCATTTAATCCACACGCATATTATTATTTCATCATCATCATCAGCCGATATACGTCCACTGCTGGACTTAGGTCTCTTGTACGGACTTCCACACGCCACCGTCTTGCGCCGTCTGAATCCAGCGGCTCCCTGCGACTCGTCTGATGTCGTCCATCCACCTAGTGGCGGTCTTCCAACGCTGCGTCTACCGGTGTGAGGTCGCCATTCCAGCACCTTGGGACCCCAACGTCTATCGGTTTTAAGAACGATGTGCCCTGCCCATTGCCACTTCAACTTCGCAACCCGTTGAGCTATGTCAGTTACTCTAGTTCTCCAACGGATCTCCTCATTTCTGATTGGATCACGTAGAGAAACTCCAAGCATAGCTCTCTCCTATTGTTATTTGCTACATATTAATAACGAATCTTCAAAAACATCTTTACATTTTGAGGTTGATCTACCAAGGGTGTGGTAACAACAAAGTAAAGACTCAATGTCTGAATGCAATGACTAATAAGTTAGATTAAGCCGTTACCTACCTACTAAATTGTTGAATGCCTCAGAGACTACGTTAAACCGTTGATCTTTATTATAGACTATGTTCAAAACTAGGACGTCTACAGTCAATACCTCAGAATACTAGTTTGATTAATAATATACCTACCTAGTTCACTCAGATATTATAGGTTTCAAATAGAACTTTGATGGATTTAGGATCGTTAGCATGAATGTACGTACCTGAATGGCTAGCCGAATTTAGGCAACCGATACGTACGGCATTTAGTCAATAGACAATAACTGGCCGGCAGCATTGCTCAGGTCATGAGCTCTTTCTATTGATCACACGATTTCAGTAAGGTTTCCAGATCCTTCCGCTTAATACAATAAATAATAATCCACCAAGCAGCCTGTTTTCGCGCACAGTTAGTCAGAGGCCCACAAGCGCGCTACCGCACGGTTTTCCGCCTTCCTCATCCACCCACTTCCCGTTATCTTCATGTTGTCAGTCCAGTGTCAGTTGGAGCTCATCCAACACTGTGCTTGCTGATACACGGTCTCCACTCTAAGTTCTGCGACAGCACAAACCTGTACTGCGACAGCACAGCGGTCTGTCTGCGACAGACATGGCGTGCCTACTGCCACTTCAACCTGCTAATTCGTTGAGCTATATCGGTTACGGAATTCCTCGTTACGGACTTAACCCAACATAGCCCTCTGCATAGCACACTGAGCGACTTCGAACTTGTAGACAATGCCAACTGTCAGTGTCCACGTTTCAGCGCCATACGTCATCACAGGTTGGACACACTCATTAAGTACCTAAAGACTTTCGTTTTTATGCTTTGGGGTATCGACGAATTGAAAACTTGACCCAAGTGCTGCCCAGCTCAGCTGTATTCTTCTGTCAGTTTCCTTGTCGAAGTTGTTTCTTCCAAGTTACCTGACCTAGGTAGTAGGTATTCTTGCACAACTTAGATTGCTGACATTTGCGACGGAGACGGATCTCGGGATGACGTACCCATTAAACATGACTTTGTCATGATTTGTCTGCAAGAACAGCTAAGTTCGATCAACATACGATGAATCGTTCTACTCTGTCTCAGATTACCTCAATTATATACCATGGAAATCACAGTGCTAATTTAAGATGTATAATTAATTAGTTGTAATTTTATAAAATAAGTTTGAATAATATACCCTACATCGTTTGTCATTGAACAAATTACCTTTAGGTGTAGATATATTATTATTAATATTTGCATGCTGAAGTATCAGTAAATATGCGGGGACTATTTAGATTATAAGTAATATATTAAGACCTTTGTAAACTACCCATATTTAGCAAATAAAATAATTTCATTTCATTTCATAAATGATAATAGTACCTAGTATCGAAACAGAAATCGCTCCGTCATTTGTTTTTCCTAACTGCCATTTCCACTTCGGTACTTACATTTGCGTCATTAAACTCGTTAATTTATCGTGTTAATCCTTAATTCCTTATTCGTAGATATGCAAATTGCGTGTATCACACCCATTTGTCACGCTCGGAGTAATTTCCGCCGTCAGTATTGTATTGACATAACGATTAATGTGAAAATGTAGCGCGTAACATTATGTAAACAACTTGAATACAAGGATTATTGTAAGTCATAAATGAGTGTAATCGATCTCCTCATCGCATTTGTTATCCAAATGTTTTCTTGTCAGCTACCTTATGAAATGATAGACATATTCCGATTAGTTTCTAGGGTTCCTTACCCGAAGGGTGCCAAGGGGACCCTATTGCTAACCCTCCGCTGTCAGTTAGTTAGGTACTGTTATAATAACAAAATACAGCACGCGGCCGAAAGTAATGTACATCGGTTCGGGAGGGTTAGATCCCGGGCCCGCACCTTTAACTTTTCGGAGTTATGTGCGTTTTAAGTAATTAAAATACCTATCACTTGCTCTAACGGAGAAAGAAAATATCGTAAAGAAACCTGCATGCCTGAGAGTTCTCCATAATGTTCTGAAAGGTGTGTGAGGTCTACCAATCCGTACATGGCCAGCGTGATTGACTATGGCCAAAACCCTTCTCACTCTGAGAGGCGACCCGTGCTCTGTAGTGAGCCGGCGATGAGTTGATCATGATAATAATCCACGCAAACGAAGTCGCGAGCATCATTCTTTTGGTCTCATAAATAACGTTTGCTTTATAAGGAAAATGGCGGAAGGCGACATTATATACAAATTGGCACCTTCCTGGTACCTACCTAAGTAGTTATAACGAAGTGGGTATCAAGTATCAGCTATTGTAGTCCAAATTAGGCTAGATATTGAAAAACTGGGGTGCTACAGCTGTATCTTTAGTCTCCCATTTTGATTTTTGGCTTGATATGATTTTAAGAGTTTTTAACAATATGAAGCCCTAATTTATTCAACTAGATTAATCCTGATTTAGTTCTTTAAAAAATCCGTACAAACTCTATTCTGGGTACAAAATAGCCTATGCCCGTCTCCGGGATTTAAACTATCATAAAAAAAAGTAACCAATGTCAAAATCGGATTTAAAGTGAACCGCGGTTAAAAGATACGTAACAGACAGACAGGCGCATACACGCATCAATAAAAGTAATAGGTAATAGAATTCAATTTTCAGGAAAAGACCTTTATTTCTCCGTTATTTTCCCCCAAGCACACTTCTTCCCACTTAGGGAATTTTGGTAAATATAATAGTTCGTAATCATAGCAAAAGTTTCCACGCGACTACATAAATGGATTCAATTGAAACTTTATATTAGGTACTTGCCTAATTTAACATCTATCTTAAAACTACATCTGCCGGTTACATCATCCTGAGGTTACGGGGACAATTTATTGTAACCTCCACAATTAGGATTGACTCAAAGTGCACTTATATATTAAGAGTTATATTAAGTGGACTCCGTTCGTACTTATGCGACATCTACTTTAATTTTTACTAGCTTATCTGCATGCCGAATTTCAGCGCGATCCGTCCAGTAGTTTGAGCTGTGCGTTGATAGATCAGTCAGTCAGTCAGTCAGTCAGTCAGTCAGTCAGTCAGTCACCTTTTCCTTTTGTATAATATAGATTAGACAAAATAAAATTGTAGCCATCTTTGTTACATTGATTTTCTTTTTTATTTAATGCTCCGCGCTTTGTGCGTACCTATCTGCACGGTAAAACATAGCACTGAACGCGCGTGTATTCGTGTACGATTTATTTATAATACTGGGTGTAACCAGAACGCTGGCACGTAGTCGGACTCTAACCCACTAAAACCTCACGGTGTTCCACGCTTTGCCTGATGGCTGACCTACGGAAGCAAACTCCGATTGCTGCGGTAGACCATCCACCGGGTACCTCCAAAGTACCTATAGGATGAGGTTCTGTTATGGCCGTACTAGAACATTCCCCGAAAAGATTTTTTTTTGTAGCCTTACGTAGTGTGACTTGGACTAATAACTAGGAGTGGTGTTGGAAAAAAGCTCAGCTTTGATTTAACAACCAAACATATTTTTTGTTCAGCTTTCTTTTCTGACTGTTCATAACACTTTATTTCTATTGTTACAGATATTCAAAATGGCGGACTCGGATATTTTCAATTTTACAGAAGACACCGGAAACGTACAACAAAGTGAACTGTCCAAGTCAGTATAAGTTACTACTCTATCATTTTGATTGATCACGCGAACATTTTCATAAATCTTTTGATTCCACGGACTCGTACAAAGCTTCCTTGTTTCTAATACGCACTGCTAGAATATGAAATGCCATTTCGCCTTCTGTATTTCCTGCTATTCTGATGACATATGGATCCGAGACATGATCGCTAACTATGGGCCTCATAAGAAAGCTCAGAGTCACTCAGCGGGCGATGGAGCGAGCTATGCTTGGAGTTTCTCATGTGATCAAATCAGAAATGAGGAGATCCGTAGGAGAACTATAGTAACCGCCATAGCTCAACGGGTTGCGAAGCTGAAGTGGCAATGGGCAGGGCACATAGTGCGCAAAACCGATAGACGTTGGGGTCCCAAGGTGCAGGAATGGCGACCTCGCACTAGGTGGACGGACGACATCAGACGAGTCGCAGGGAGCCGCTGGAATGTGGATGGTGGCGTGTGGAAGTCCTTACAAGAGACCTATGTCCAGCAGTGTATGTCTATCGGTTGATGATGATGATGATGATTTCCTGCTACCTATAATATTGGTACCTTCAAAAGATGAGTGAATAGGAGTGAATATAAAATATCTTTTGATTCGAAATTGCATGATTCATGAAGCACCATTTAAGTCGAAGTTCGACGTCATTCAACGTCGATGATTTTAATTTGCTTGCTTACTTAATTAATTTGCACTTGAATCCAGTTCAGTTGATATTGAATTTAAAACGAAGAGGTAAATTATACAGGCGCGTTCTTAAACCTCTTTACAATGTTGTGAATCTCTTGGCAAATCCATAGTTCTCAGATTGAACTCTGATTTAATAATTACTGTTGCAATTGACCTTAGTTCTTTTGAAATAGATCGAAACTCAGTTAGTTTAATTAGATTGATATATATTCCATAATAATATTTTGGGGAGGATACCGTGAAGGAACCGATTAGGGCTATTATCTATATCATTATCATATAATTACTATCAACCAATCGCCGCCGTGAAGGAACCGATTAGGGCAATATTATTATTTATGTCATTATCATAATTATTATCAACCAAACACCGGCCCACTAATGAACACGGGTCTCCTCTCAGAATAAGAAGGGTTGTGCCATAGTCTACCACGCTGGCCAAGTGCGAATTAGCCGACTTCACAACCCTTAGAGATCATTAGATATGCAGATCTCTCAGGCATGCAACGTTTCCTCACGACATTTTCCTTCACCGTTAAAGCATATGATGCATATGATATTAATTTCTCCGAAAAGTTAGCGTGCCCGGGATCGAACCCCTGACCTCCGTATAGAAGGCGGACATTTTAACCACTAGACTATCACAGCTTCCTAAATCCTAATATTATATAGTTGGCGAAAATTCCTTAAACATAAACGTACCTATTGGTCTTATTAGTGCATAATATTAGACAACAATATAAGCAAAATCTAGACCTTTTGAACATTATAATGACGATTACGAGTATGTACCTACCTATTATCTAAACACTTTTCTCACACATTCTCTCTATCTCAAAATGGCACTCATATTCTAATAATGAGTTTTATGAGTATTACTAAAATTCAATGTACCGTCATACCCCTTCAGTTTAATTATTCTCAATGATTCTGACACTTCAAAACTCTAAAAGTTTTAGTCTAAGAGCGGAAAGCTCAATCACTGAACGATGTTTACAACTACTCCGTGACATAATATTGTAAATTGTATACCTTTGAAAAGAGCAACCACTGAGTTTCTTGCTAATTCTTCTCGGTAGGAACTAAGGAACTATAATAGTGTGTCATCTATGCTTAAGAAGCGCATCTCGTATCGGTTTGTAGATGTATTTGACGATTAAAAGGTACCTTCCTACTTCTAAAAGTTTATTTGAATAAAAAATCTATTCATTTCTACAATTTTACTATCTGGTTAGTGCAAACTAGATTTCGACAGCCTGATAGACAGATTAGTACTAAAAGCCTAAAACTAAATAAAGCCACCTTTAATTTATAACCGACTTCCAAAAAGGAGGTGGTTCTCAATTCGGCCCGTTTTTTTAAATGTTTTACACCGATTTTTTCGACGTTTCTGGACCGATTTGCAAATTTTTTTTTAATCAACAGGGGAAGTTTCTGTGTTGGTCCCATAGAAAAATCTGGATATTTTTTACGATACAGAACGATTTCGTGCTATTTCCAATGAAATTAAAAATATCATGTTTCGTTCTAATGTTTCGCTCTTTTCAAAACCTTGAATACAACACGACGCGTGACGTAGCGAAACCATTTAATTATTATACTACCGGTATTTCATTAAAACCTAAGTAGATTTAAATAACAATGTCAAAACGCTTACGACAAATCGTCTACTAGCCCTTGGACCACGATAAAAGTTGGGTACAAAGGGCATCCGGCCGCAGTCATTGCAAAAGTCTAGATGTTCCAAATTAATTTCGGTGGAAAATGTAATTTTACAAATTAATTACTTATTTAAAGCTAGCTGATGCCTGCGACATCGTCCGTGTGGATTTATGTATTAAAAATCCCGCGGAAACTCTTTGATTTTCCGAGATAAAAAGAAGCCTAAAAAACCATAAAAACTATATCCATTATTATCCATGCAAAAATTCACATGTGTGTGACGTGATTGAACGACAAAACTACAAACCAATAAACCAACTAACAAACACACTTTCGTATTAATTATAATATGGGTATTGATTACTTAATAATAATTATTTTGTACAATATAAAGTCCTACCTATTGTAGTAACCGAAATTCGCTTGGTATCTTTCGAAGTTAATTTTGTAATAACTGATGAAAGCTATCATAAAGCTGGAAAGTAAAACATTATCTAAAGACTAAATTTCATCCAAATCGTTGCAGCTATTTCCAAGCAACAATGCTATTTGAGTTACAATAAATCATTCTAATTATCGCATCACTAAATTAAGTGTCCATTGAAACATTACTTATCAAGTTATCATTATCATAATAACACACACAAAAAATTAAAACCGACACCAAAGTGATCCTATAACGGTTTAAATTAACGGTGAAGGAATGCATCTGAGGAAACATGCCTGAGAGTTCTCAAAGATGTGTGAAGTCTACCAATCCGCATTTGGCCAGTGTGGTAGACTATGACCAAAACCCTTTTCACTCTGAGAGGAGATCCGTGCTCTGAAGTAATCATGATGATGATGATGATCATACATAATGTATTCTGTGCTTACAGTTGAAGTAGGACTTAAAAAATAACGTATAAGTAAAGAGATTTCCCAAATCCCAAAGCTTTCTTAAAACGTTTCGTTAAAAAATATGTATGAAAACAAATATTTCTAAAGCCTCTTTTATTCAAATCATGAAAGTATTAAATTACTCGTAAGTACTTTTCTTACGTTCCTGAATGTACCAGATGCCTATAAATATCCCACAGTATGAAAAGGTTTCCTGTTTTGCGCTTTCATTTATAAAATTATTTTCTTTTGTCACGACAAAAACAATCTGAGAGCTATTGAAATAAAACAATGAAATAAAAAAACGTTTGCTTGGTCAGAAATATAAAATGGTATACCAAAAATAAACAAAATTTTAATACAATCTATAAATATATAAAAGGCTGACTGACTGTCTGACTGACTGATCTATCACGCACTATACGAAGTGGGGTATCATATGAAAGGGCTTTACCTGTATATTCTAAAACATATTTTTATTTATTTTTACGCATAATAGTTTTAAATTTATCGTGCAAAATATTGAAAAAATACGGCTCTCGGTGCGCGTGTCTAACTTGCACTTTGCCGATTTTTTACTTATTATCTCCCAAAGTCACCATGATCCAAACGTCATAGTCGCTATCGTTCCTTCCTGTGTTGAGGACGCAAGAAATATGCAGAGAAACTTTAAGCTTTTATAAAATAACGAAATTCTGGCACGCGCTGGTCCTCTATCTACACTTAGTGGTGTATGATGAACCATGTATATCTCGTTAAAATGTTGAGAGAGAGGTATTTTTATTTCCACGAACAAAATAGTCAACAATATTCAGTTTTAATAATATTGTATAACATGTTTTTCATATTTAATTAAAATTTCTAGCAAAATGTTATTCTAAAACAGTCTTATTTAATATTTTTCTTTTAAATACTATTTAATTTTATGAGTGACTGTTATTTCTTGTTTGCTTTTGGTGCAATTTTCACTTGGACATTTAATTTCCTTTCTAAGTTCCTCTAGCTGATAGTGAAAATGACATCGATTCTAATGGCTTTGAGTTTATAATGAACTAGCGTCGCGTCGTTAAAACTAGGTAAGTTAGTACCTAGATACTAAGTAAAAACAGTAAGAAGAGTATCTACCTACCTGCTATTTAACCTAACCCGGCTTGGCACTGGTGACCTACGTATTCCATAAGACCGCGGCGGCCAAAAGATTCCTAAAAGGCCGGCAACGCATCGGCGATTCCTCTGGTGCTGCAAATGTTCATGGGCGGCGGTAATCACTTAACATCAGGTGACCCGCCTGCTCGTTTGCTCGCTATCTCTATTAAAAAAGTGCGGCCAAGTGCGAGTCGTCAGGCTCGCGCAACGAGGGTTCCGTATAAAAGTCCTATTTTTAGATATGTTTTAGAATCCACAGATAAAGCCCTTTCATATGATACCCCACTTGATATAGTTATCTTACTTCAAATATTGAAAATACTAATTTTAGTTCATGACCACAACTTAATTTTTTTGTGTGATTTAACCACTAATTCACGGTTTTCAATTTTTCCCCAAATGCCAGCTATAAGACCTACTACCTAGACAGCTACCCACCTGCCAAATTTCATGACTCTAGGTCAATGGGAAGTACCCTGTAGATTTCTTGACACACAGACAGACAGACAGATAGACAACAAAGTGATCCTATAAGGGTTCCGTTTTTCCTTTTGAGGTACGGAACCCTAAAAAAAACACTCCGCCGTGCTCTGTAGCGAGCCGGCGATGGGTTGATCATAATAATAGATAGAGTAGGTATACAAAACAAATATTTATTTGTATGTTGTTTGCAGGTTCTCTCCTACCCTGCTCACGTTTGCGGCGATCGTGACGGGCGTCATCATGGTCGTAGGGCTGTTCGGTAACCTGCTCACAGTGGTCGCCCTTCTCAAGTGCCCTAAAGTACGGAACGTGGCTGCTGCATTTATTATAAGGTAAGCGTATCTTATGAGGAAGGAAATATCCTCCTTCATATACGAGCGTCGTGCGTCGCCATACAAACGTATTACGCGTGTCGCCTATCATTCTATTCTTTGTTGTTCTAGATATACTAATCTATCTCCATTATCTATGCCCTAAAATAATTAATATTATAAAATTGTATTTATTTCTAAAGTTATGGCGCTCTATTTTTGAGACAACTTCGTGCGTAAATAAACTATACATACCTAATATAATGAATTTGGAAATCAGAAAATCAGCACCTTCATGTCACACTTTACTTTATAATCATTGCAAATGTCTTTAGTTTAGTAAAAAAAATGTTTTATTTTGCTAAAAAGAAGCGTAATTCTAAACGTCGATTTGAAATTTTCACTTTCCGTTTTTGACCGAAAAAATCTTGTCAAGCAAAATTCAGTCACCCGGCCTCACAGGGGCTAAGGTGGGTGCGGTTAGAGCAAGGGTTAGAGGGAAAGTGTGACACGCAAAGATAACGTTTTTAAAATAAATAACTTGTAAAAGGATCTTTCTTATGAAAGGATATTTATTCTACAAGTTACCTCGCTACGTTTTACTGATAAAAAATATTATCTGATAAAAGATAAAATACTCCTTGTTCTAGTTCTTACAGCGACTCTTTGAGAGGAGTTGTTATTTATTTATTGTCTTTGTACTCTTTGTAAGGAGCTTATGAAAGTATAATAGGGAAATGAGTTCAACTCCGTACCACTGTGATGGTAAAATTCTATTTCTTGTGTTAATTAACCCGTTTGATGCGGGTTAATGAGATACAAAAATAAAAATACTTATTTAATTAAAATTAAAATCTTAGGGTTTCCTTTTTGCATCAAGATACTACTACTTTACTAGTCTAGTTTTGACAAGTTCTAGTTTTTAAAGATTAAATTAGAAAGGTATAGAAGACGTATAGCTTCCAAAATCGCACGAATGCTTGCTTACATCGAATCGCTGCAAAACCGCTAGGTTAGACAGGCGGCTTTCGTCTACATATTATACCTCCTCAACTTTATATTGTTTGTTCTGTCGTCTTTTTTCTTTATTAGAGTTATCGCCAAACAATGGAATTTTGAAAACTCATAAAAAGAATGCTACGTAGGACTAAAATTTTCTGTTTAGTTCTAGGACGTAATAATATTTAAAAGACACAGTTTTACTAAATTGCAACGTTTTTGGCGATAACTCAAACTTCCTTCACCGATAAGTAGGAAATCCGATCTGCGAGGACGGCCTCCTCCGGCTAGAAGTACTATATTACGTACCATATTGGTTGCAAAATACTGTATGGTTTATTTTTAACAATGAAACGTGTTTTCTATTTCAGTTTATGCATAGCGGATTTCCTATTCTGCGCGGTGGTGCTCCCATTCGCCATATCAGGGTTCTGGACCCGCACGTGGTCCCACGGCGGCGCCCTCTGCAAGATGGTGCCGTTCCTACGGTACGGCAACGTCGGGGTCTCTCTACTGAGCATTGCCCTCATTACTTTGAATAGGTAAGAAAGTTAAACATTATTATATGACTGCCAAAAAAGGAGCGTACCTAATGTTTTCAGGGTGTATGCATCGATTTACCAGGTGTATGTAGGTTTGTGCATTTATTTATTCCGCCATAACTTCTAAATACCTAAATATATTTGTCAACGCACACCTCAAACTGGACGGATCGGGCATTTCGCTATTATGATGTAGACATCCGCTAAGAAAGAAAATATGAAAATTCAACCCCTAAGGGTGTGAAAGTTTAGTTAGTTTACCTAGTGTAAAGAAGTGTTTGAAATTTGTGTAGTCTACGCGGGCGAGGTCGCGGACATAAGCTAGTTTTATATAAAAAGTATCTAATGCGTTATTAGATGATAAATGAAGAATCCGATAAACCGACAAACCTAGGTCCATATTAACTTTGATTGCCTAAAGTTAGTACCTCTACTCTTCAACAGAAACTCCCACAATCTAAAAAAACATTGATGAACTGAAACATAATAGAAACTTTGTTCAAACTAGACAGACATATGGATGGAGTTTGTATTTTCAGGGCATATAAATACAAATCTAGCTCACTTAATTCTACCTAGACTTTTGTCTCCCTACCTAGAAACTACCCGAAAAAATAGCGAGTGCCAAATGTTTTTCTCATTTTTCTTCTTATTTCACGAAACTAAATTTCTCCTGTGGTTTCTATGATTAAATCTAAATGAAACTCTAGTAGGTAAGTATAGTTCGCCATAGATCGAATAATTAATAATACGCGACAGGTCGAGATGGCAATAGGGGTATGAGGCGGGGAGATACCCGCACCGCTACCCGCACCGGGTTAGCGTGTGTTTAATAAATTATTATTTTTATTTATTAACGTTTAAGGGTGTCTGGCGAGGGTTCCCACGACACTAAGTGTATGGCAATGCACGTTGTGATTACTAATACTACTCCGTAGAAAATATAAAAAAAAATAGACTTTATACTTTGACGTAAGATTATTTACACCTTTATTGAGGTACCTTATGTTTTTTTTTTATTATTCCGTTTCCGTACTACAGTCGTATTTTTTCGACATTTTGCACGATAATTCAAAAACTATGATGCATAAAAATAAATAAAAAACTGTTTTAGAATGTACAGGTGAAGACCTTTCATATGATACCCCACTTGATATAGTGACTCACTTTGAAAGTTGAAAATATTAATTATTAGTTCATGACCACAATTTAATTTTTTTGTGTGATCTAAGCCTAAATTCACGGTTTTTAGATTTTTCCCCAAATGTCAGCTATAAGATCTACCTACCTGCCAAATTTCATGATTCTAGGTCAACGGGAAGTACCCTGTAGGTTTCTTGACAGACAGACGGACAGCCAGACAGACAGACAGACAGACAACAAAGTGATCCTATAAGGGTTCCGTTTTTCCTTTTGAGGTACGGAACCCTAAAAATGGTCTAATGGTTGATTAAAATTAACAGCACGCCAGTCCTTTGTGTGACGTGTAAATCAATTGTATATTATTATCATGTAGTAATGGAAGAAATAGGTATATCAGGTAGGTACGAGGTCAGGTATAACGGTGCATCATTGTCTTTCATTGTCATGCTCCAGAGATTACGCTACCTAGAGGCCTTTATACATAGCTGCATGCTACTTTGTTTATTGCCTGAAACATTGAGTTATACATACCATAGAGATGCAGCCCTCGAACATCAGGTGTCAAAAAAGCGCCCTTGCTTAATTACAAAAAGTCGTGATGCAACTAATATAGAATTATAGACACGAGTGTTTTAGTACCTAATATTATGTAGAGTTTCTTATTATATTATGCTTATTTAAAGGACGCTGTTCAATTCGTACTACGAAATATCTGCCTTTTACCCCTTTACGGCTAAAGCGCAGTACTCATCCTCGATGTGCACAGTGATTGACTTCTTTCACGCTACTTTTTCCACAGAAAAAGTGAGACATTCAACTCAACGCAAACGTTTCAATCAGTTACTCGCGACGCCACGCGACGTTTCAATTTTAAAAACATACCTCACCTCACCTCACCGAACATACCTCACAGAATTTTATTCTAATGAAAGAAAAGCTATGAACAATTCGGAGCATCTACCAAAAATATTCTTACCTGTAGTCCGCGACAGGTTGAGATGGCAATCGGGGTATGAGCCGGAGGAACGCCCCGCACATCGGCACGTCACCCGCACTCGCCCGCACCGGGTTAGTGCGGGGGTTGTGCGGGTGTGCGGGGCGTTACCTCCACCGAGTGTCACCTCGACCTGTCTCTTTCATCTAGTTTCAAATCAATTGGTGGACAGACGTGATAGAAAATAGAAACAATGGATCGCTATTATTCTGTCAGTGAATGAGAATATTATTGAATATGCACGAACGAATAGTCTTTCGTAAATATTGCGAACGCTTTGAATATTTCGTTACAAAATTGATACGAAGACCAACAAGTGTATGAACTTTGCCTTTGTTCTTTCTCAACAAATTAGTCTGCGGTTGAAACAGACGCCTTCGATATTGGAATTGAAATATTTTAACTGAAACGTCTCTGCATATTTCAACACCAACGAGTAATTCAATTTCAGGTAACTTTATAGTGACGTCATAGACAGATTTATAAAAATAGACTTTGTGAGAACAACAATAGGATAGAAAATTGTGCAAAACGTCGCGCCAATTTGTGCAAATGCATGTGAAAAAAACCGGCCAAGTGCGAGTCAGGCTCGCGCAACATGGGGTTCCGTACTACAGTCGTATTTTTTCGACGTTTTGCACGACGAATCAAAACCGGTTATGCATAAAAATATATAAAAATCTGTTTTAGAATGTACAGATAAAGAAAGGCCTTTCATATGATACCCCACTTGGTACAGTAATCTTACTTTGAAAGTTGAAAATACTAATTATTTGTTCATGAACACGTTTTTTTTTGTGGTGTAACCACAAATTTATGGTTTTCAGATAATAAGATATATAAGACCTACCTACACCTGGCAAATTTATGATTCTAGGTCACAACGGGAAGTACCCTATAGGTTTCTTGACAGACACGACAGACAGACCGGCTGACAGACAACAAAGTTCCTTTTTTCCATTTCATGTATGGAACCCTAAAAATTACCCAAAGTCAATTTATGCAAGACACAGGTGTTGAGAATATGATTTTATATTTGAGATGAAATCGTGTATGAAATATGTTTGGGTTTGTCTTACCTTTTTATTTGCGCTTTCCAGTTTTTATGGTTCCGTACCTCAAAAGGGAAAAAGGAACCCTTATAAGGAGTTATGCGCCTTTTAAACAATTAATGTCTTTTCAACGTGAGGAAACTTACACCCTACCTGAATGCTCTCCATAGTGATCTCATAGTTGTGCAAATTCGTACTTGGCCAGCGTGGTGGACTGTGGCCAAATCCTTCTCATTTTAAGAAGAGCCCGTGCTTAATAATGGGCGGATTATGGGTTGATGATGATGAAAGTGACGTATGTGTAGGTAGATAAACAATAGGTACGAGGCAGAAAGTAATGTACATCGGCCTTTACAATGACATTTCGGCTTTGTAGAGCGTTGTCTCTGTCACTCATACCTATATGACGTTTTGTCGGTCTCAACGACAGACACAATGCTCTACAAATCTGCTATCTCCTTCTAAAGGTCGATGTACATTATTTTCTGCTGCGTACTGTAGTAGGTACCTTCAAATGACTCCATGCAGCTGCTGAAAGAAGAACATAATTTATTATGCAATTTAGAGCTAGCTTTAATAGTACTTAACCCTGTATAAAATAGACATTAAGGCCACGAGATAAGACATAAATACTAACTAGATTAAAGTGTTAAACTATCAAAGCTAGAAATAGTTGTGAGCGAAAGCGCAGGTGTTATTTATCTTGAAGTTCTCGAATTGTATAATCTCAGCTCAGAGACCAATGATATTAGAAGAAAAAGAGGTAGATAGGTTACTTGTATCAAATTCGATGTTTATTAATGGCACGCTGCGTCAGCGCCGAAAGACTCAACACACATAAACGCATAGATAGTATTTTAACCTCACACAACAGAGAGTAAAGGACGGTGAACTAATAACCTCAGCTTCAGTTGCGCACGAAAAAGAGACGGTTATATTTTGCACTACCTCGTCCTGCACAGAAGAGTGGAAGAAGGACGGATATATGCCTAATAATGCGAGCGTAAAAGAGACGGGACGAGACGGTATACTAGAAACTCCAAAGAAAAAAAAAACCGTAAAGTCTTTTCGGCTAATGCCGATTTATGCCTACACTGTAGTTGTATAGTAAAATAAAACCTTATACTGTGGTATTTAATATATTACGAACTAGCTTTTTCCCGCGGTTCCGCTCGATTTTAGGGTTCCGTGCCCAAGGGGTGCCAACGGGACCCTATTACTAAGCCTCCGCTGTCTGTACGTCCATCTGTCAGCGGGCTGTATCTCGTAAGCCGTAATAAGTAGACAGTTGAAATTTTCACAGAATGTATTTCTATTGCCGCTTTAACAAAAATAATAAAAATTAAATTAAATTAAATCCTTCCCTAAAACAGGAAATATGCACACTATTTGAATTGTCAATACTCAGAAGAGACCTATCTGTTTATTTTATATTCTTTGATCGGAAACTTTAAAATACGTACAACGATAACTTGATACGTACTTATGGCATATGACATAAGGTCGAAATTGCAATGAGTTGCATTTTACACGAACGTGCACGAGTTTGTTATTGTTAAATAAGTGAAAAATACGAATTATATAAAAGAAATAGTTTTACTTACGAATGAAATGTGATTCCTTGACTTTTGGAAACCTTGCTTGTGTAGTTTGTGCAGAATCTCATCACACACGACGGCATTTTCGGTTGTTTTGGGAGACGAAAACAAAATACACATTACTATCAACCACGTCGTCGTTAGCGCGACGACAGCGGGCGACTGAGCTCAGGTTTGCTAATTAGCTTAGTTTTAACGTGCCACTTGCGGTCCGCGTATAACGTATCTACCTATTTTCTTCTAATATCATTGTCAGAGACTTGGACAGTTGCAGAATAATTAGTACTTATCATTCTTGTATTTCAGATTTCAGCCTGTTAGTGATTAATCTACACTAATCTACACTTATCTACACTTATCTACACTTATCTACACTTATCTACACTTATATATATATATATTATATATCTACACTAATATTATAAAGAGGAAAACTTTGTTTGTTTGTTTGTTTGTTTGTTTGTTTGTTTGTTTGTTTGTTTGTTTGTTTGTTTGTACTGAATAGGCTCAAAAACTACTGGACCGATTTTAAAAATTCTTTCACCATTCGAAAGCTACATTATCCACGAGTAACATAGGCTATATTTTATTTTGGAAAAAAATAGGGTTCCGTAAGATATTTGGGTTTTTCGGACACAAGGTGTAAAAAATCAACCAGAAAAGTTACTTATTTTGCGTACGCTGCCTAAACTATAAAAGATAGAACCATAAAATGTTCTAATTAATTGTAGATCTTATAAATATCTACAAAAAAGTCCGCGACACACTATACCCATCTATGTCGAGTGAGGCACAGCAACCATTTTTTTATTTAAAAATCTTGAATTTTTTTTGGACTACATTTAACCGCGTTTATTTTACTCATGCTATTAATCCTTATCAAAATAAATGATTTCATCACTAAGAACAGTTTATGGAGATAATATTTGGTCTTTGAATGATTAAAATTGGACGTTTGGTTTTGAAGTTATGGCGAAATTAAAATATTACGATTTCTGCTGCACGGCCCGTTGTATTATTATATAAAGAGGTAATGTCGTTAAGTTTGTTTGTAGGGGGTAATCTTTAGAACTACTGAACCGATTTTAAAAATTCTTTCACCAGTAGAAAGCTACATTATTCCTGAGTGACATAGGCTATACGGGATCTTTAAAAACCTAAATCTACGCGGGCGAAGCCGCGGGGATCAGCTAGTCTCCAATATTTTGATAGGCTATTTACTTACTTTATTTACTTTTGACTACCTCCCTGGCGCAGTGGTGAACGCCACGGTTTTATTAGCGGGAGGGCCCGGGTTTGATTACCGGTAGGGGAAATCAGGAATTTTCTAATTTTAATTTTAATTTCTAAATTTTCTCTGGTCTGGTATGGTGGGAGGCTTTGGTCGTGGCTAGAAAAGCCGGTTCGGTACGATCGATGCTGTGTAGAAACTAGAAACCGACCAGGGATATAGGTTTAATGAAACTACCATACTCCTTCCAAGTTAACCCGCTTCCATCTTAGACTGCATCATCACTTTCCATTTCCACGCGGACGAAGTCGCGGGCATCACCTAGTTAAAAATTAAAAAAATTCAAATGACGGCGGTACACTCTGTGAAATACAGGGTGCAAATGACCTGATAGTCCTATAGATTACCGAGTTATACTTAGTGACATTTTTACTTTTCAGGTACATAATGATAGCCCACCACAGCTGGTACGCGAGGGTGTACCGCAAACACAACATAGCGCTCATGATCGTCTTCTCGTGGATGTTCTCGTACGGGATGCAGATACCGACCCTCATTGGAGTATGGGGTATGTACCTTTTTTACTGGCAGTGATAGCCTAGTGCTTACGACGTCCGCCTCTTATTCGGGAGGTCGGGAGTTCGATCCCGGACACGCACCTCTAACCACACGAGTAGATATCCCTAGAATATCTACTCGTGTGCCTCTAACTTTAATGTGCGTTTTAAGCAATTAAATATCATTTTTTACCCTATAGGTTTCTTGACAGACATGAAAGATAGACAGCCAACGAAGTGATCCTATCAGGGTTCCTGTTACCTTTTGAAGTATGGAAACCTAAAAAATGTGATTATGTGGTGAATAAGGCGCAAAAAAGCTTTGCACAACTTAAAAAAACGGGCCGAATTGAGAACCCCCTTCTATTTGGAAGTCGGTTAAAAATAAGCTTAGCTGTTAAATAAATCAATGAACACGTATCCTAGACTATAAAAATGATAAAGAGAAACATTAAATTTAAAGACGAAATCATAAAGATAAGCTCCGTTTGAGTATACAGTTAGTTTTATCAAACATAAACCGTTTTGCATTCAACGTAAGATTACAAAGGTTTATCCCTTGTAGCTTGGGGGTATTGTAATAATTACGAACACAACAACAAAAATAATATGAGTAGGTGTAGATGCATGTTAATAGTCATTTTAATAGTCTAGTCTTTAATTACATTTTCATAGATAGAAGTCTGTTCTTAAGGTGGTTTCACACCAGCGAAGCGAGGTCTGGAGTGGTTTCAGAGGCGGATTAAATGTCGAGAGCTCCCTAGGCAAGCCTCTCATAGGCGCCCCTCTTTTATATCATGATCTGATACTTAGATCAGATAGTTTTTAAAGTAAGAGACCTGAAGAGGCATGAGAAAAAGTGACAGTGAAGAAATCTGTTGGAAGCGCTTGACTAGTCGTGGGACATAACAGGCTAGATTAAATTACACTCAGTTTTGTAATAAGACAACGAATAAGTAAAAACACAGTTGCTTGCAATACTTGCAGACAGAATTGAAATTACGATCAGACATAGTGTAACTACCTGCACATAACTTTATCAGATGTACTTAAGATATAACAACCGCGTTTAGGATTCCGGTCAGCTGGCTGGACCAAACTCTTTTGTTATAGGTTGAATAGGAACCTTTTATTTACTCCAATCACTCGATGTTATCGAAAAACAATAAATCATTAAGTACCTACTCACCTAGTCTGAATTTTTTTAAGTTGTTTAGTTGCTAGCCACTAAATAAATGCAATCTCAACTGAGACTTCGTCCGCATGAATTTGCGGTTCTAAAAATCCCGTGGGAACTCTTTGATTTCCCGCTATAAAAAGTAGTCGTATGTATATAGGTAGGTACGGCTCCTGGAAGCAAACTAATAAGGTATAACTATAATTCATCCACGTGAAATTCGGTTATAGTTACGTATTCCTACGGGAACATTTTAATTTTATAGGATAAAAATGTTCTAGCCTGTGTTAATTCAGGATATAAGCAATTTCCATCCCTCAGCTAAATCGGTTTAGGTAGTCGTTGTTGCGTGAAGGAGTAACAAACTTTCAAATTTTCCCAATTATAAAATTTGGTTACCCTAAATATTAGAGGGCCTATTAATCGAATAGAGCTATTAAGCTCCTAAATTACCTTTGTATTCCTTGGAGACAATATAAATTAACATTTTCTACTGATACCAGTCTGTAAGTTGAAAACGAATGGAATTGTTTAGCTTCACCCTGAGTATATGCGACAATTATTACTTACTATAAATTATTTACAGTCGTAGAATCTGAATTTGAATTCAGCGTGATACTGTTGAATTGTACCTAACTAACTAAAACAAAAACAATTAGTGGTCGCACAAAAACTGTTATAAATAATAAGGAAAACAATAAGGAAATGCCAGTAGGCTAATGATATGAAAAATTCCAAATTGACAACCTGATATTGTATTGATCTTTGACCATTTGAATTCATTTTTAGGGTTCCGTACCTCAAAAGGAAAAACAGAACCCTTATAGGAATACTTTGTTGTCTGTCTGTCTGTCTGTTTGTCTGTCTGTCTGTCGGTCTCTCAAGAAACCTACAGGGTACTTCCCGTTGACCTAGAATCATGAAATTTTCCCATTCGTTTAGGTAGGCACACGACAGAGAACTCAATAAGATTTGTGAAATTGTGAGTATTGTACCTACCAGCTTCAAAAAACGCGATTCTTATCCACAGGTAAATTCGACTACGATCAAGAACTGGGCACCTGTTCCATAGTGCCGGATGAAAACGGTCGTTCGGCGAAGACTGCACTCTTCGTTATAGCCTTCATCGTTCCTGCGATGCTCATCTTCATTTGCTACGCGAGAATCTTTTGGGTCGTCCACAGGTAAGAACTACTTAAGCCCTGATCAACTTCTTAAGCCCTGGTCACAGTTCACACACAACGTGCAAGTTCACTTTGAGCGACTCCAGAGTATCTCCGAGAGATTGTTATACAAAAAACTGTACGAAAGCATTCACACTGTCTGCAGCGTGACGTGCTCGTATAGTTACCTTCCCTTATTCACTAAATCGAGATAACATACGACGCTCTTTCTTGCACCATTGTATAGAAGTGATAAGGACGCACTATTATTGTAGTTGATCAGTGGGTATGTGATCATTCCCTAAAAATGTAAGAGTGTGTTTATATTGCTCACTATTCACAATACCTTAAAGGTTCCTAACTTTTGCTCGCTAAGCTTCTTCTATTTTAGTCCAAGCAAACCAACATTTCACCACTATTCACGACTGTTCTCGTGTTCAAGAGAGTAGGGAGGCATAAGCTGCATTTAACGACTTTGGCTATAAAATAAACGACAGATCATTCGCAAAAATTGCAAGTCGTTAGCCACGCCATAATCAAATTGAAATACTTTGAAACTTCTTAATGGAACTCGAAGAATCGTAAGAGAGTGTTGAACGGAAACTTGGAAATGTGCTTTTAAAATACTTAGTCTGTCTTACCCATAAAAAGATATGTTAGGGCTTTCAAGTGCTTAGGAATTTAGCTCAACTAATGAGTTTTAAATACTTTGGTTTACTCAATTCTTACTTCAAGGTTCAAAGGTACACAGGGTGAATGTTTAATGCTCTGAAGCGCGTAACCTTATCTTTATGGCAAGAACAAATAGGGAGCTGACATTTTTATTCTATATTTGGTTTTACGGGACTATAAAATTGTATACCTTCATATCTATGGGGGTCAGGCGACAAATGCCTATTTGGTGGTCAAATAAAAAAGGTTTCTGAACATTGAAACATTTTTGGTACCTACGTTTTAGTGGAGTTTTTATTAGGATACTTTTACGAGACCGGCTAACAGGCACAGTGATTCTCTGACTTCTAATTTCACAGGCGTAGGTTTAATAGAGGAGGAAACCATAAAACGGATCAGTAACCAACCATTGCTACGCTACGTCTTCAGCAATTGGTTTTACGCGACCAATCTTATCACTGGGCACTATCTCTGACCAGTTGTTTTTGGGACAAACTTGATTTAGCTAAACCGACTACTCTTTTGATAAGGGATAACGTTAAGTAGATACATTGAAATATCATCATGATGATAATATATCAATACAAGGTACATAGGTACCTACCTACTGCAGTAGGCAGGTATATCCTTTTGTCCTACTAATATTATTATAAATACACAAGTGTGTTTTTATCTCACGTACAACTCTGTCTAAGTGCGGAAAAGAATCCCAGAATAAAGAAGTGTGTTTGTTTGTTGGTTTTTCCTTCGATCACGCCGCAATCCTTTGTGACGTTATTGCAGCACAAAATATGTTGCTGCCGCAACGGATCGACATGAGTTTTTGCATAGATATAATTTAAGATCTGAAGAGTAACAATATGTGCTACTTTTCAATCCTGAAAATTAAAGAACTTTCACAGGATTTTTAGAAAACCTGAATCCACGTTGTAATAATAACAGCAAAAGTAGACTCTTTTATGCCATTTTGAAATCCAAAGGTAATTAATTAAGTACGTAGAAAGATGAATGTGCTGATGCTTCACAACCTCTCGCACTGCCAAGGGTCACTAGTAGAGATCTCTCATAAAGATAAGTGCTTCTCTGTCCACTTTTACTCTCTTTTTCAATGTTTTTGTATACTTTTCCTTCCACAGTTCAGAGCAAAGGATGCGTGAGCATCAACGCTCGCAACATAACATCCCTGGGGCCCTCAACAACGGCAGCGACAAGCGTTCCACGATCAAGGATACGAGAGAAACCAAAGCACGTCGCAATGAATGGAGAATAACGAAGATGGTGCTGGCCATCTTCCTCTCATTCCTAGTTTGCTACCTGCCCATCACTATCGCGAAAGTCGCTGATAGTCACGTACATTACCCTGGTAAGATATGTCTGTGTTCTCTAATCTGTGGTTGGTCTCATTGCCCCTGATCCATATCCCCCGTTCCCCTACAGACGAGCTATGCAATGTCCTCTCCCCTTGGCAAAACTTGGCCTATAATCCCTGCTGATATTATAAGTGCGAAAGGGTGTATGTCTATCTGACTGCCTGTTTCTATGTCTATCTGTTTGTTTAGCCGATTTTGACAAAATTTTATCTCGGAAAATCAAAGTGTTCCCATGGGTCTTACCTTACCTACACCTAAGTCCACGCGGATGAAGTCGCAAGCATCATCCAGTAGTTAATAAAGGAGAGGTAATAACCTTTTTTCCAATCTGTTGCAGTATTCCACATAGCCGGGTACCTCCTCCTGTACGCGAGCGCATGCGTGAACCCAATCATCTACGTGATAATGAACGCGCAGTACCGCGCAGCCTACGCAGCCGCCCTCTGCTGTCCTCTGTCGCGGCTGTCGGGCCTCACCAGCGGTGCGTATCCATCATCGCCCGCATGCAACATCAAGAGACCGGAGCGCACCTCTGCGTTCGCCTCCTATATCAGAACTTGAAGGTATCATTGCATGGTATCCTGTCCTGCTTTGTGATGTCGTGCTTTTTGGGCTACAGGTGACTTTGGTGTTTTTGCTTCTACCGATTGCTACTCACTTATTTTAGTTGGTGTAAGATTCTGTGTTCTTCTCCTTATTGTTGTGTTGCTTTTAGGCCATAACTTTTTTGGAGATTCAGATGTCTTTGGTTATTATGCTTTAAACTTATAATTGAACTAGCTTATGATCGCGGCTTTGTCCGCGTGGACTTCATAAATTTCAAACCCTCATTGAATCCACTTAGGGGTAGAATTTAGAAAAATCCTCTCTTAATGGATACCTACTCTTTACAAAGAAGACACCCTCCAAATTTCATGTTCATGGGACCAATGGTTTAGGCAGTGCATTTTAACTGGTGCAACCCTCGTAGTTTGGAGCATGAGCTGGTTGACGCGACGCGTCTAGATCAGAACTGATTGATTAAGTTTAGGACGCTATTCACTATTTAGCGGTACTCAGTAGGTACATATCTACTCATCATCGCCCGCATTAAGAGTCTAAAGTGCACCTCTGCATCCGCCTTAGGAGGTGGATGCAGAGGTGCACTTTAGACTCCTTTAGTAAATCAGAACTTGAAGGTATCATTGCTTGGTATCCTGTTCTGCTTTGTGATGTCCTGCTTTTAGGCCAGTTTTTGTTTTTGGGCAATACGGGGTATTGGTGCTTTTGCTTGGGTATCGGTGGCTGCTCACTTATTTCAGTTGGTGTACCCCACGTGTAGTTTTTTAACCCGTTCGGGGTTCCTTCATTCATGAACTGGTTGACGCGATGCGTCCATATCTAAACTGGCTGACTAAGTTCGGCAAGCTATTCGGTCTTTAGAGGTACCCAGTACCGCTATTTTTTGGAATATAACTTTGGGTATTGGTAGGGCTTCAATTGATAGTCTTCATTGATTGTGAGTTTAGCTTGTAGCTGATAGTATGAAATCAATTATTATAGTATCTGGACTTTGTTGTGGCTGTGAAATTCATTACATTACATTTCATCCGTTTCTTTAATTTTCTCTGTGCATTCCTAATACTTATCATTTTTGTTCAGATGGCGAAGGATTTTTTCTATTCCCCATGATCTGTAAAATGTTTCTCAATAACTGGATTCACACTAAATAGCATTCTCGCGAGGAATAGATATAACTATTAGGTGCGGCAGTGGTTAGTGTGTATATGCATCGACCGAGGCAAAATACGCTCATGGTGGCACGCCCATGTACTTACTAGCTGCGCTGCCGGGCAAAGCAAAACATTCCTTCCAATAACTCAGGAGGCTACTGCGGTACTGGAGCGGTGCGGAAGAGTGACAGTTGTCTCAAGTTGTCGAATCACTAATTTCTCAAGTCTCGCGTCACGTCATCGCACCACTCCACTAAAACAGGAACCTACTCAGTTATAAGCTATGCCTATAGTTAACTTTAAAAACACCATACTAATTTGTTCCATTGTACTTGAATAACTAGTCACCCATTTCCTTTAGAGAAATGGAACGAGCGTCACGGGTACAGCTTCAGCAACACACGAACGGTGCTAAGCCAAGTGTCGCTAGCGGACTCCAGGGCAGACCCTCGGGGCTCCCTTCCCTCTCCAAGGTAGACATCTACCCCGGATCCAGGCCGAGCTCCAGCTTCGGGCCCAGAAACGAGACGGTTACCAGCGGGTTGGGATCGAGAGGAACCTTGATTAAGATGACGAGATTCGAAATAGACCAAAAACGCTCTTAGTCTGTCGCTTTTTAGCTAGACAACCAAAGATAAATAATAATTTATTATTAAGTTTTTTTAATGTAGGTACTCAAGTGTCCTGTGAATTGTGTGTTTAGAAATAAAGTCTTAATTTTATATACCTGCTTATATAGGTAATGATAAAATTCACTGCGAAATTTCAACTGCCTTAAAATATACATGGTGTAGGGTATTGAAGTCAAAGTCATTCTGACTGAACCGACTTCAATAAAGGAAGAATTTCTTCAGTATTAAAAAAGTACGTATCCGTCCAGCTAAAAAGCGACACACAGGCTATAGCTTTACTAGCTTTTGTATATAGTTAGGTGCCTATTTATGATACTGTAATTTTTAAACATAAGGCAAAAATGGTTGTTTATAAAATGAAGACATATTAATAGTTTGCGCTCGAATTTTAATCTATTTGGAGTTGAATAAGACAGTTACCACCATTTTTAACCACCTAAGATACATTCCAAACGTAGTTTGTATTAATAATTGTATATTTGTACATTCCAGTACCTATTTGTATTATTTACCTACCTAATTATTATTTATGTTTTGCAAAAGTTTTAATTTAGTTAACGACCAAAGAATATTGATAGATAATGTGAATTTTATCGAATCAATTTTCAATTACAAAACATAACATTTTCGATCACGATTAAAACCTGTCTGTAATTTCGAAATAACTACCACAAATATTAAGCTCATAATATGGTTATTTGAACGGTACGATAACTGAATCACACGTTTAAAAAAAATTGTTTGCTATCTGTCTGTCAGTTTGAACGGGCTAATCTTCGGAACGGCTGAACCTATTTTGACGGGACTTTCACAGACAAGTAGAGGGTAAACCAAGGAGTAACATTAAGCTACTTTATAACCGCCTTTCAAAAAAGAGTTGCGTATTTCTACCTATGTACACCGAAATCTCCGAGATTTCTGAACCAATTTGCGTATAATTTTTTGATCGATAGAGAAACTTTGCGACACTGTCCCTTAAAAATTTGGATTCCAACTCCTTAATCCTGATGTTGCAGGGGACCTTACCATCAAAACTTATGGGATTTAAAAACTGTCGGTTATAAATTGATATTGGAGGTAGGTACCTACCAAGTAAAGACTTTATCGTTGAATTCTAAGACCCAACTCCTCATCCCTGATGCTGTAAGGAATCGCATTCCTAAATCGTGGTGGGTGATCCCACAAGATTTTTAAAGAATCATCCGTTTAAAAGTTTTTACGAAACCAAGCACCAAGGACGAACTACTAGGGATAGGCTGGGTAGGTACTTTTTGTCCTGGAAAATTAAATCAGCGAGTATCAGCTAGTGTAGGTATATAATATTAATATAATTAAATAAATTTTTAATTAAATAACATGTTGTGAACCTTTAAAATATTTTTATTGAATTGAAATGTTGTAATATTTACTATACAATGCCATATTAGTTTTTAAGAAATGGATTTTTTAATGTAATTGAGGGATATTATTGTAATTATTTATTTGTTCTTATCTACTTAGCGATAAATTTTACCCATCTGGAGATTGTTAGTTTGCAATAAAATATACCTACATACTGTGAAGTGCATTGTTTTACTGTCGTCATTGCCTTAACCGAATCCTTTCATGGAAAAAAAACTTTTTCTCGACTTCATGGGCTAAGTACCTACCTACCTGGCTAATGGAATTTTACCTGTCAATTTGACTGAAATCCTCTGGTACTATTCAGAAATAGTCTGAGAAACGTCTGTTTCCAAGATGCAAACTATCCTGCTACATAAGCTCAGATGCTAACTGGTATAAAAGCCTATATCAATGCCTATGTCTATAGGCTTTTATCCCAGAAAATCGTAGTTCTCACGGGATTTTCAGAAACCTAAATAATATAATATGCAGACGAAGCTGTGGGTATCGCAACTAGCACTTCGTTGTCTGTCTGTCTGTCTAAACCTATAGGGTACTTCCCGTTGACCTACAATCATGAAATTCAGCAGGTAGTTAGTAAAGGAATAAATCCGCAAACCGTGAATTTGTGGTTACATCAATTGTGTTTGGTTGTGTTTCCAAGTTCATGATCAAATAATAATTAGAATTTTCGACTTTCAAAGTAAGATTAATACTTATACCAAATGGGGTACTTACCTATCATATGAAAGAGCTTTACCCTTACACTCTAAAACAGATTTCTTTTTTATGCATACCTAATGATTATTGATGTATCGTGCAAAATGTCGTAAAAACACAATTGTAGTAGGTAAGGAACCCTCGGTGCGCGAGTCTGATTCGCTCTTGGCTGGTTTTTTGGTACGATGGGTATAATTGCCTGGCTTGCACAGTCGAGGGACAGTATTAAAGGTAAGTTTTGTCAGTCCAAATAAATCGCTTACAACTGCATTAAACAACGCACGCGAGGGACTAGAAGTACCCAATACAACAAGTCTCTCGAATAGCAGAGGACATTGATAGACCGGACCGCACAAAAGTACATCAAATTACATACAGGGGAGTCCTCGAAAAAAAAAGAATGTTTACAATGTTACCCGTGACGACTGCAGCACAGAGCACAGTGTAAGAAATTGTTTCTAAACGTATGTCAATTTGTCAAAGTCAGCTGGCATTTGACAATTTATTGACAGTTGTCAAAAATTTAGCATGGCTGCCGTTCTGCTGCCGTGCCGTTGCATTCAGTTGAATTTAACCAATATTAGTTATCCAATATTATGTCTTTTTGTGCTATTTATTAAAAGCTCATTAAAAATGTTTTCTTGTTATAAAAATAGTTAATGCGTAGTAATTTAGTTTTGTTGTGGTGTGTGTATTCTAAGGTGTATTAGGCTAGGAATCGTTTGCTACATAACTTTAGCAAAAATGGATGTTGTCGGCAGCGAAATAGGCCAAAAGATGAGGGTGAATATTGATAAATATTTAATATTTTACTAATTTTTTGATAACTATAGACGACGAACTTCTTGTTTTAGATGTTACTAAAACGGCATCTCTCTTGGCTAAGAAAAAAGTCCAACTACAACCATAGTTATGAATATTCTCCAAGTATGTACTTTACTCTAAAGCTTCCTCTCTTTATTGACTTTACTTAACTGTTTTCAGTCAGCCATCAAGGCCAAGCTGACTGAATTGGGGTGCTATGTTGGTAAGTTATTAATTCCTTTTGTACATTGATTTCATTAATCCTCGAACTAAATAAAATGGAATTAAATAAACGATAGCTGGAACTACTTATAATTATGTCTAATAGTTATTACTATGGTGTCAGTGCATTAGAGCAAAATTCAATTTCAAATAAACACCTAATAAGGATAAAAAGGTTTTGTTAGTCAATTGAATACTTAAAGAGGCTCTATTTGTTAGCATTATGATCCAGTAGTTAAACTATCATTCATATAGTTTTTTCATTTGGACATATGGAATATAGTTCTATAATATACATAATAATTGACCAGATGATGAGCTCCCCGACTATGTGATGGTGATGGTGGCCAACAAGCGCACCAGAGCACAGATGGAAGATGACTTGCAGCTGTTCCTCGGAGACAACACAGAGCTGTTTGTGAACTGGCTGCATCAGGTGTTGAAGAAGCTCCAAGAGGTCACTGTTACTACACCAATAAGTAAGTATAAACTACAAACAAACTGAGCTCTAGATCTTTATAAGAATTCATTAGTTAACTCTCAAATTCTATGTAATTCTTTACTTTAGAGGCTGATGTTGAAAAACCGAAAGAGAGATCTGTCTCAAAAGATAGGAAAGTTAAAGAAAAGAAAGACAAAGACAAATCAAAAAAGAGTGACTCTGCAAAAAAGGCAAAGAAGAAGGAGAAAGAAAAAGACAAGGCTCGTAAAAAAGTAGAAAAGAAATCACACAAGAGTAAGAAAAAAAGTAAACATCATGAAATGATTCGACCTAATGTGCCACCTTTACTGATGAATATGGAGAAGGAATCTGAACCATCTATTACGGATGTGTTTGCTGGACAGATTTTGAAGAACCATGGGGTTTTGCTTGAGTCATACAAAGAAGACCCGAAGCAAGTAGAGACTAAAGCAGTTTTTGAGGAACTGAAAAGACCAATTATCCCTATTATTGATCCTGCAACCATATCACAGCCTGAGACATCAGAGAATAATCGAAATACTATTGAAAATATTGATAAGAATACTGAAAATATAAATGAAAATACTGAAAATATTATTAAAACTACACAAACAGAAGTGAGAGATGAGCAAATAAAGGAAATAAATCAGATAGAAGCAAAAATACAAGGCCTGAAACAGAAGTTGGCTGAACAGTTGGATTCAATGTCGGATGATGAAGACTTCTTGACTATAAGGACAGAGGCAGAAGAACTTATGAATGATTTTGCTGAAGATGTAATGCAAGTAAGTGTCGAATTTTGGAGAATGATCTAAAATTGTCCTGTAATTATGGATGGCGAAAGCTTTGGATAATTAGTACCGCAAATATGTCTATAATTTTAACATACCTATTTTATAGTGCATACTATATTTGTTGTACATATACTTTATTTGATAAAAAATGTTTAATTATTGGATGAGTTTTTAGTGGAAATGTTGAAATCGGGTTTTTGTTGGTCAGGTATTCATTATGTACTAAAATATTAAGTGCCAATGGCACATATCATTTTCTTGCAAGCGCTATATACTTAGTAAGATGTCTGCAACTCCCTTTTGGTTACTCAGAAAGAGAGAAAACTTAAACTCTCAATTTGTTGTTTCAGGAAATATCGCAACCACCACCAATAACACCTCCCCTACAACCCCAAAAATCCCCAACACCCCCTCCCAAAATTTTGGACCCAATTCAAAAGCCCACAGAAATATCCAAAGAACCAGAAACCCTACCACAAATAGAACTGAACCTACCCAAAAGACCGATCCGCGAAAGGCTCGGTGCGCGCGAAATGCCAAAGGTTCAAGAATTAAAGGAAAAAGAGACAACTAAAAAACCAGAGAGTCCTGAAAGGTTGTTAATTACAAACTCCTTTAAGGTAGTAAGAGAAGATGCCTTTTTATAGTTCTTAGACTTTGAGACTGACTTGCAACACTAATGTTATAAATTATGACTTTTTTATAGGATTTATAGAATTACAACTTTTTGGCTACAGTTCAAATTAAAGAGTTGTGACGGGATTTTTAAACAACTTAAATTTAGGAGGACCAAGTCGCGGCTTGTCTAGCGCCGTAGTTTGGCAGCCACGGTGTGACGATCGTCACTTCTGTTTGGCTAACACTCTCGCTATTGGCGAGAATATACTGTTGCTTCAAGAAAATTTACCATAAATTCAGCTAATCACAACAATCGCGAATGTTGCAATGCGATGAACACAATTTCCGTGCTACTTTGAATTGGGAACATCAGTACCCTTATTATAAATGCGAAAGTGTGTTTGTTTGTTGGTTCGTCCTTCAATCACGTCGCAACGCTGCAACGGATTGACGTGATTTTTTGCATATAAAGACCTGAAGTTCCCACGGGATTTTAAAAAACCTAATTCCATGCGGACGAAGTCGCGGGCATCAGGTAGTACTAGAATAAAGATAAGTTTGTAATGGTGATTGCCGCTGTTTTCAGATTCACTCCAGAGAAAGAAATTGAGTTTCGACCACAAAGATCAGCAAGGAGTCGGTTGGGAACTCAGTCGGAAACGCAGAGAAGAATCTCTATGACCGAAGACAGCTCTGACAAGTGTGAGTCTAGCTCAAAAAGACTCACTTCCAAGTAAGTTCTTGTATTAGCTACTTAGCCTATGTATGTAGCTTAACCTACTTTACGGCATCACAAATCGACCACCTGATGGGCCCTTCTAATGCTGTGCACCATTTCAACACCCACAGAATATCCCAATACTTTAGCAGTCAGTTTAACTCTATGATTTAAGCCTGAGATCTATAGAGCACACTTTGACTCGGCTCTGACTTAAGATTGAGTTAAAGCCTGACAGACTTATGTGAGAGATATAGCTCTGTTTCGTTTTAACTCTATCTTAAGTCTAAGCTAAGACCTAAAAAATGCGTCCTTTTCCAGAGTGTCAGTATTAGAGAACCGTAGCGGACGGTCGACGTGCGCGTCGGTGGTGCGCGTGCGGCCGCGGCCGCGCGTGTCCGCGCCTGCTTCCAGCCTGCTCATGCGCGCCGTGGCGGACGCGCACAAGAGCCTGCTGAACGTGAGTTTACTAGTAATGGTCTGAGTGACAGTATTAGAGAACCGCAGTGGACAGTTGACGTGCGCGTCGGTGGTGCGCGTGCGGCAGCGGCCGCCTCCAGCCTGCTCATGCGCGCCGTGGCGGACACACACATGAGCCTGCTTAACGTGAGTTTATCTATAGTCCGCGACAGGCTGAGATGACCAATCGAGGTATAAGGCAGGGGGATGCCCTGCACACCCGTGCTTGCCCGCACCTGGTTAGCGCGGGGGCTGTACGGGTGTGCGGGGCGTTTCCTCCCCGATTCTCATCTCGACTTGTCATGTACTATAGTAGTGGTCTATTCCAGAGTGTCAGTACTAGAGAACCGCAGCGGACGGTCGACGTGCGCGTCAGTGGTGCACGTACGACCGCAGCCATCCGTGTCCGCGCCCGCCTCTGCTCTTCTTTTGAAGGTCCCAATATTGTAACTTAGGAGGAAAAATGGAATCTAGAAGGGCATAGCGTATTCTAAACGCGAAGCGAATCGCTTCGTATCGAAAATCCGTGAAATTTCAACTATATGCGGGTGCAGAGTGCAGGCCTTTACGATGCTTTACGGCCCAATTTCCAAACCAACGCCCAAACCAAAATCCACACGGACGAAGCCGTGGGTATCATCTAATAATATTAATATCAGCTCTTGACCTGACGTATAAATAGCGAAGGTGTCTTAAATCAGCAAAAACTTAAATAACAAAAGTTACTTTCGGTACTTGCAGATCCCGCCAAAAGTCGACCCAGAACCGCAGAAAATTAAACGCGCCCTAGTGTTACCGATGCGGAGATGTATGGAAGCTCAAAAAATCGTCATACAGGTCCCAGGTGGAGCTGACACACACTCGGACAGCCAAGGCGATACCATTAGCCTCGGCGATATGGACAGTGAAGGCGATGATAAGAGTTCCAAGTGAGTATCTATAGTACGCGACAAATCGAAATGGGGTGGGGCGGCGAAGATCTGATGATTTTTTTCAGATTCAGAGAATCATTATACTCGTAATTTCTGCATAGATTTTTTTTCAGGCTGGGCAACTATTTCACTCTTCAAGTTTATGTTATGTTAAAAAAAATTAAAAATGTTTGTCGTGTATGCATTGTGACGTCATTATTCACCTTCCGTACGGGTGACGTTAATGTTAAAAAAAAAATCTCTTTAATAATGAGTTCTAGCCAAATAAACTACCGCTATGCAAAATATCACATCATTTTATTACTACAGTCCAATACCCTATTCTGTGCTTAAAACATCATAAAACATTTTGTGGTATAAAACCGTTACATTTTTACAGGGTAGCAAGTGACATTGGTGAGAAGATAGACTTTGCACCACAAAACATCACTAAAGTCATTAAAAACACTGATTATGTACCCGGAAGTGGATCTAGTCGACAAGATGATATGATTGTGGATTCTATGTAAGTCTCTTTTTTTTATTAACTTATTTAAAAAAAAAAACGGCCAACAGCGAATCAGGCTCGCGCACCGAGGATTTCTTACTTCAGTCGTATTTTTTTGATATTTTCCTCGATAAATCAAAAACTATTATGTGTAAAAACAAATTAAAATCTGTTTTAGAATTTACAAGTAAAGGGCCCTTTCATATGATACCTCATTTGGTATAGTTATCTTACTTTGAAAATTGAAAAACTAATTATTTGTTCATGAACATTCAACGCCATTATCAATTGCGTGTAAATAAAATTCAGATAATTTCCTCAATAAGCCATAGTAAAATTAACCTTATTTTTTTACCATTACAGTACAATTCACAATACAACAGTAGGTAAAGACAAGAACACACAATTCATAGTAACAATGGATGGGTACCATCCGAATGCCTTCCTAGCAAAAAAACTCATGACCGAAGGCCTACTAGATGAGGGCGATATGAAAGACGAACCGAAAGAACCCGCAAAAACTAAGCAAAAAGAGAAAGAGATAATAATTGATACCAAAGAAACAGAAGAAGAAAAAATCGCTGTAGAAAAACCAGAAGAAGTAAAAGAGACGGTGATACCAAGCGCCCCAAAGAAAAGATTAAGCAATACAAGCGAAGAGAGCGATACGCAGGTTATAATAAACAAGGATGAAGAAAAGATAGTTGAAAAGAGAAAAAGCACAGATGTTATAGTTGAAAAGAGAAAAAGCGCAGATGTTATAGGTATGTTTTAGTTAAAATAAAACTTCTAGGCAGTGCGCTCCATCTTAGCCTGCATCATCACTTGCCACCACACCAGGTCTAAATGCAGCCAAGCGCTAGTCTATAAATTAAAAAAAAGTTATTCTTAGTCAGTCAGTCAGAGACTGTTTCACTTTATTCCATTGAGTCCGTCCATCGATCTGTTGCTACTATACTCGATGCGTGGAAAGTTAGTATAGCGCTCTCTTTGTTACGTAATCCCATACAAATGATAGAGACAAAATCTCAGTGGATGCTAACCATTTGGAGCACCAACCAATCACATACGAAACTATGTTTTCTAATTGAATTTGGAATGTTGGAAGGTTTTTGAAAACATGTTTGTGATTGGTTGGTGACTCAAAATGGCTAACACCCACTGAGATTTTTGTCCCTATCATTTGTATGGGATAACGTAACAGAGAAAGCGTTATACTAACTTCTTTCCGCGGATACAGTATAGAATGTAATTATGTTGATTGACTCAGGAGTTATAAGACAGATAGATAGACAAAGTGAAACAGACTCGAAAAGGATATTGTATGTGTTGTGTCGATTAATTTAACTTCTATTCTTTCCTATTCTATAATATAGAACCTCCGAAAGAAGTAAATGTAGAAGAAGAACAAAAGGAATCTCCGCCAGCTAAAAAGAGAAAAGCATCGCCTATAGTATTTGACGTGGGCAAGAAGGAGAAGGAAGAAACTCTTAGCAAGAGAGAAAAGGAGACAGTGAGAGAAAGAACTGTGAGTGCAAGCAGTGACAGTCACGTGACTCTGTCTACTACGGCCAGTTCGCATAAATATGATGCTATACCACCACGTATGTTGATTTTTATATTTTTATGGGAGCACGTTGGTGGCTCCTACATACAGGGTGTAACCAGAACGCTAGAAAACTAGAACTTAGCGTTATTGTTATGCTACCTGAACACAATCCAATACCAATAGCCATTTGCCTGATTTTGTAGTTTTAGTGATTTAGTATTTTTCAAACCCGCGGAATGTATAGCGTGCAAGAATCTGGTCAATGCCCCACCTACGACGCGGCATTGACTTCGAGTGACCTACTTACGAAACGTTTGTTGACCTGTAGTGTCAGTCAGATGTTATATCGTAAAGTTTTACAAAATATAGATTTTATTAATTTTTCCGGGTTTTTTTTTACGGTATCATATCAGTAATCATCAGTACTATCACCTGTCTTCGTTTTTGCCAGCGTTCTGGTTACACCCTGTATAATGTAGTTAGTCATCTGTAAAATTCAAATAATTTTACTTTACTCCGCCGTTTTCTCCGCAAGCTATAATATTGGTACCTTCAAAAAAAGAGTGAATAAGCACCTTCTGAAAAAAATTCTCGAACCAGTAGTAGCATCCCGCCGCGTCGCGTCTCTTAAGTCTTATAGTAAGCGACAAGCTGAGATGGCAATCGGAAAGGCAACGCCCCGTACACCGGCACAGCCCCCGTGCTAACCTGGTGTGGGGTGACGTGCGAATGTGCGGGGAGTCCCCCCGCCTCATACCCCGATTGTCATCTCGACCTGTCGCGGACTATAGAACAGTGCGGTTGTCACGTGGCGCTCTATCACTACTAACGTTTCTCACAGATTCGAGTTTGTCAAGATATATTTGATCATACAAAGTATTAAAAACCGGCCAAGTGCGAGTCAGGCTCGCGCAATGAGGGTTCCGTACTACAGTCGTATTTTTCGACATTTTACAGGATAATTCAAAAACTATGATGCATAAAATAAATAAAAATCTGTTTTAGAATGTACAGGTGAAGACCTTTCATATCTCACTTCAAAAGTTGATAATACTAATTATTAGTTCATGACCACAATTTAATTTTTTAGTGTGATCTAACCGTACATTCACGGTTTTCAGATTTTTCCCCAAATGACAGCTATAAGAAGTACCTACCTGCCAAATTTCATGATTCTAGGTCAACGGGAAGTACCCTGTAGGTTTCTTGACAGACAGACAGACAGACAGACAACAAAGTGATCCTATAAGGGTTCCGTTTTTCCTTTTGAGGTACGGAACCCTAAAAATGCCTAGTTTATCAAAACTGATAAGCGTAAATAGTTGATAGTACTGGTTAAGGTGATTCACTTAGCCACAGCTTTAAAACCACTTAAATTTCTTTGTGTATAGTTCGACATGTCTTTTTTTAGTATCGCTAGCGGAACGCAAGCTAGTCTGGTGCCGCGCGTTCCCGCTGTGTCGCTTCGGTTCCGCATGTGCCTTCGCGCATCCACGCTGCAAGTTCGCAGCCGCCTGTACCAGACGCGGCTGTGTGTACTCCCACTCCCCTAACGCCCTGCCCGGCCCGGCCTCCCCTGCGCCTGTTGTTGGTGAGTTATCTGGAACTGTATTCTTACCTTCCCGGCATCCGAGAAGGCAAGGATGCTCTACGAATAAGTATTAAGAGGGCTTAGACGTAGAAAGTAATAAATTGTGTATGCGGTTTGTATTCTACAGAAGTGACATGCTCACTTTGTGAGCCAACCCCTATAAATAAATTGGATTAAAAAAACTTATTCCTTGTTCATGGAGGCGAGTTAATAGAGTAGTAAGAAACCGGATGTCACGAGTTATCACTTATACCTTGTTCACGGAGACGAGCTAATCTTTCTATATATAAAAATGAATCACTAAATGTGTTGCTGATCGCAAATCTCGAGAACAGCTGAACCGATTTCGCTAATTCATTTTTCATAATATTCCTTGAAGTACGGGGATGGTTCTTACGGAGAGAATTTTTTTTAAAAAATCCTGAAAAAGAATCGACTGTAAGGCGGTACGAAGTTCGCCGGGGCAGCTAGTAGCACTACGTAGTACTATTATATATTCTGTGCTATTAGATAATACAATTTCTTATAGTTGAGTCGAGTCATAAAGTCTGTTTACGCTGGCTATACACGATTAAGTTTACCGTCAAGTTTGCAGCGGACTTGACGATAAACTTGGTCGTATATAGCCAGCGATAGTTAAGTATATTCATTTTGACAAACTGTGTTGGTCTGATAGTAATTGCGATTCAATTTCGAAGGGCCATACAAGTAAAAGCCTCAAAATATTTTTTTTCTTTCTAGCATCCCACGTAGTCCCAGCAGCCAACTACAAGTCGATATCCGCCGTAACTCTCCCCAGCATGTGCAAGTTCTACCCTGGCTGTGTGAACCCCGCCTGCCATTACTACCACCCCAAGCCGTGTCGATACGGCAAGGCGTGCGCCAACAAGCTCGAGTGTAACTTCTACCACCACGACGTCGCGCACAAGTGGAAGTACTCCGTCTAGAATATATTCACTGATCTATCCCACGCTGTTTTATTTTGTCCGAATCCTTTGGTATAGAGTATAGACTAATGCGCAATTCCGATTTCATACATGGTGACTTATAGCTGAAACTGAACAGTGGGTAACCAAGTATGTGCGAGTGGTACCGGCTGTGTCAACCCCGCCTGTCAACTCATTACTACCACCCCTAGCCGTGTCGATACGGCAATACGTGCGCTAATAAGCTCGAGTGCAACTTCTACCACCACGACGTCGCGCACAAGTGAAAGTACTTCGTCTAGAATATATTCACTGATCTATCCCACGCGGTTTTATTTTGTCCGAATCCTGACTGATGCGCAATTCCGATTTTATACATGGCGACTTATAGCTGAAACTGAACAGTAGGTAACCAAGTATGTGGGAGTGATACCCGGGCTGTGTGAACCCCGCCTGTCATTACTACCACCCCAAGCCGTGTCGATACGGCAAGGCGTGCGCCAAACAGCTCGAGTGCAAATTGTACCACCACGACCGACGACGCGCACTAGTGGAAATAGGTACTCTGTCAGATTTTCACCCGATTGGGTTGTTCACGTTGAGTCACACTCCCGTGAGTAACAAACTGACAAAAATTCCTCTTGAGTCCTAGTGTCATAGTGTGACAAGAGAAATTTTAATTTCCCGATGAGACACACCACTTCTGAATATATCTATTTAAAGTAAATTCCAATCCCATTTTGTTTTCGTCTAAAATCCTTGTTTAAATCATCAACACCCATGGTCCTTTGGAACATTAGGTACCCCTATGTAGAATCTTCCTTTCTATTACGTCTCCGACTAGGTAGGTACAGTTTATCTGTGAAGGTCAATAATATCAATTGCGCCCAATTGTATAATAGATTATTTCGGACACAGATTTCCTACTTAACCATCTAGGTATCTACCTACGTCCCGCAACGATTCATCATATAAAAATAAGATCAGGTAGGTACCAGGCAGTGGTGAGTGCTGTCGTCTTATACCTAACAGTACCACACTTAGGTACCAGTTCGATTTCTGGCAGGGGCGTTCCGGTATACGATGCCGCATAAAAACTGATTAGTAGTGGGTTTAATAACACTGCCATGCCCCTTCCAAGTTAGTTCGCTTCCACCTAAGACTGCATCATCGAGTTAGGTAGCTTACATCCCGGGGAAGGACTTAGGCAACTTTTTATCCCGGAAAATCAAAGAGTTCCCACGGGATTTTTAAAAACTCAAATCTACGCGGACGTAGTTGTAGGTATTATCTAGTCTAGTAGGTAGGTAATAAAATATTCTATTTTTAGGTGCATACAATAAGAAACAACTAAGTACCTACCCATAGATATACCTAGTACCTACCCTATATAAGCTGTTTATGAAATCTATTGTCACTGCATTTTATTAGTTAGTAATTACCTATGATTGTAGGTATTATTTTTGTGGTTTGATTAGATATAAAGATTTAACATTATGTATTGCATTTGTAATTAAGTACTTAAAGATAGTTACTTAATATTTATGAGAGCAGGGTAAAGGGTGAGGTCGAATCTTCGATTGTTTGTTTGCCTTACGTCGACCTTCTTGTATGCCTATCAATTTACAAACATATAGTTACTTTATGTCCTCTTTATTATCTATGTACAATGTATAGTTCGCGACAGGTTGAGATGGCAATCGGGCGTATTTGGCGGGAGGATATCCCGCACACCTGCACGTCATCCGCGCTCGCCCGCACCGAGTTACCGCAGGGGCTGTGTGGGCGTGCGGGGTGTTCCCTCCCCGATTGTCATGTTGATCTGTCGCGTACTATACAATAGGTAATTACCTAGTACAAAACGAGAAACTGACTGGCATGACAATTCAATTCGCTTGGTCTAGAGACTAGACCCTAGATTTTTCATTACCTATAGGTCTACGTCATCGCCACCCTGGGGTCGGCGCGGTCTGTCTCCGAGCAGGATCGATTCGCTCTCGAACCTGTTCATCAGCGGCCTACGGCTTCACAGAAAGAGACAACTGCCTTTCTAGCTTTCGACGACCTCCTTGGCGCAGTGGTAAGCGCTGTGGTCTTATAAATGGGAGGTTCCGGGTTCAATTCCTAGCAGCGGCAATTTGGGACTTTATATTTTCTAAATTCTCTCAGGTCCGGTCTGATGGGAGGCTTTGCCTGAGACTATAGTTACCACCCTACTAGCAACGCCGTGCCGCCAAGCGATTTAGCGTTTCGGTACGAAGCCGTGTAGAAACCGGTCAACAGTAATTATATGGGTTTAATGTATCTGCCAGCCCACTTCCATCTTGGACTGCATATCATCACTTACCATCAGATGAGATAGCAGTCAAGGGCTAACTTGTACCAAAATAAACTTAAAAAAACTTCGTCCTTTCCGAGCATAGCCGCTATCACAGCCGGAGGTGAGTGGTTGTTTCCCACAGGCCACAATGATCAACTATAGTTGGGCCATTATGAAAGTGCGAACTGAGTCGTAAATCATGACGATCAAAGGGTTGGTGAGAATGCCGCAGAAGTGGTTCTCGATAAAGGGATGCCGTTCGGATGGTAGCTGGTAGCTAATTATTTTGTATTGTTTCCCCTAACCTGTTATCGAATACCTTATCGACAAATCCTTTTGTTTTACACTAACACACAATACTAGAACATGATGTTCCAGTTCCATAAGGCATGTAAGTGTGAGCGAGAGGCCTGATAAAAATGATTTATGATCCAATTCGCACGTTCGTAATGGCCCAACTATAGTGTGCACCATCCGGGATCCCAAGCATGGCACTCTTCTAACGTATGAGGTGCAGTGTCCCGATCATGATCGCAGTGATTAGAAAGGATTTTGGAAAATTTCAACAGGATATTTGAAATCATTAATCGTCAGTAGATAAATCATATATATAATCACAGACGTAGTCGCGACCCAGGTAGTTTTATATAAGTAGGTATCTAAAGAAATAAGTATTGTCTATAATATTATCTACATTTGCAGCTATCAACTACTTACTTGCAATGAAATAGTAGAGAGCAAAACATCCGCAGGCCCCTACCATCCTGTAATCATCCATACGACGAACATCATACGCGCAGGAGATTCCAGAGAAATCCCCGCAAAATTTTGGCACCATAAAATTAAATGTGTGTAATTTTCAGTCGTGTAAAAAAACAATTCCGTGTAATTTTTACGCGTTTAACAAATAATTCTAATAAATTAATTACTTATAAAATTTTAAATCTTCAAAATTTGCATAGTTATTTATGTACGAAAATCCTAAGGTAATTTTATGGTACCTTCTTTACTACCTACCTACCTAAAAAGAGTAAAAAGTATCTAAGTTTCTGTGGTTTTCTGGAGTTGTCCAGGGTTGTAAGAAGCAGCATGGATAATACGGTGAGTCCATGATAATAATATTAAGTTAAATTAAGTAAAGCCTAAATATGTACTATCAAGTTAAAATTAAGTAAAACCTAGTAGGTACCTACCCATTTCGATTTAATACACAATTAAACTACGTAACTTTGATTTTTAATTTAGTAATTAAGTAAATAATAATTATTCTAATTTAGTTCTTTTCTAAATTAGTGCATCTTAGTTATACGTTAGGTATTGATAAACTACAGCATCTTAGTAAATTGATTGTTATTTGTTTCTATGATAACAAGTAGGTAGGTACTAGGTATTAATTACTAGGTACCTACCTACTTATCTTTATTAGTAACGTTCATTCAACACATACGCATTTTACTTACCTAATAAATACATACCTATCTACCCTACCTAGGTTTCTGAAAAAGAAATGATATAGGCTACGCTTTAATACATAGTATAGCAATATTTTTTCTGGTTGTTTACCAGAGCTCAAAACTGCCATGAATAAAAAAAGGCAAGACGCTCAAGCGCGAGTATGGACTCCGACTTGAAAGGCCGGATCCGTATTCCCTATCATCACAATAATTATGTTTAACATAATATTGTAGACCGTAGGTAAATAAAGGATTTGAAATTAACGGTTTTGAAAATTTTTCCTTCTCTTGTGTTACCTACAAGCCTTTAAAGTTTGTAGGTAACACGGAAGTATGTAGGTGTACGCTATGGGTTTTTTGGTGATCAGTCATTGAGTAGGATTTTTATTTTTAAGTACCTACGTAACAGGTGTTTTGAAGGTTCGCATTTTTTTCAATGTGTTAAATTAGAATTCTGATTTTATTTTACTGTAGGTAGGTACCTACTATGAAATTTAAGAATTTTGTACCTGTGTACCTATTTGATTTTATCAGAGTCACTCAGCGGGCGATGGTCAGAGCTATGTATATTGTATATGCTTGAAGTTTCTCTACGTGATCAAAATCCTATCTTATTCCTAAAAAAATTGGTCAAGTGCAAGTTGGGCTTGCCACAAAGGGTTCCGTACCATCGTACAAGAAATAACACTTTTTAATTATTTTTTTGATTTTTATTGCAGCCATTTTGAAAATTTTATTAAGTAGGTATTTGTTCTTATAGCGGCAATAGAAATAGGTACACATTCTGTGAAAATTTCAACTCTTTATCTATTACGGTTCCCAAGATGCAGCCCGCTGAACGCCGCTGTCAGACAGACGGACGGACGGACTGCGGGTTCTTAGTGATAGGGTCCCGTTGGCTGCGTGTACGGAACCCTTAAAAGCTCCTATTCGAAAGCCGTGTATAAACTAGCCTTCACTTGTATACGCTGGCGTCAAAACTAATCTTATCTTTCTTGCATTTTAAAAGCACTGGTTATCTAAAATCTAATCAATTGACAAGTATTAATTGAGGAAGGCCACATGTTACATTTTTATCTCGATCTAGATAATTTACTTCCATAAGCAAGTTTGGCCGAAATTAATCTAATAGGTAAAGGTGACTGATTGACTGACTGATCTACCAACGCACAGCTCAAACTATTGGACGGATCGGGCTGAAATTTGGCATGCAGATGAGTTATGAAATAGGCATCCGCTAAGAAAGGATTTTTGAAAATTCAACCCCTAAGTGAAATAGGGGTTTGCAATTTGTGTAGTCCACGCGGACGAAGTCGCGAGCATAAGCTAGTACCTACACAATAAGTACATAATTAATTTAGGTTGTATTTTTCATCAGAAGTATCCTATGTCCGTCCATCTCATCCAGCAATCATCGCACCCTTTCGTCAAGATGGGTTCAGAGAATGTGACAAACAGACAAACACGCTTTCGCATTCAATTTAGATAAGGATTTAGGTGGATGCCCGTCCACCTAGTCTTCCAACAACGCCGCGCTATCCGGTTACCTACTAACTTACTTCTTAGGTGTAAAATAGAGTAGACTATAATATTGATTAACTTCACTCAACAAGCATAAGTTCGTGGCCTAATTCAAATTTTTGGAAAAAATTAAAAAAATAGAAACTACACGTGTTGAGATTTAATAAAAAGTTATATCGACATGCTCGCGCGTTCAGACTTCAGAGGTGGTAGATCGTAGGAAGTGTTTTTGCAAATGTCAAGATCATTAAATGCGCGTGCTGCTAGGGTTGTCTACACGAATAAAACCTTAATCATCATCATCATCATCATCATCAATGCATCACCGCCAAGTGAGCCGGCGCTATAGTACGCAGCGCCCTGCGTACTATAGGTATACTATTGAACAAAAATTATTATTTAATTATTTTAACCTAAATCAACGCGGGCATCATCTAGTGTAAAATATTGTTTTATAAGGTTTTATTTAGCCAATCTAAACTTGGCCAGTGTGGTGGACTGAGGCCAGACCCTTTTCATTCTGAGAGGAGACCAATGCTCAGTCACTACTGACTAGGGTTGCCAACATTTTTTGGGCTGATTACCTAAACCTATAGTATTTTTCAGAATAAGCCATAAAAAATATAGTACTTACACTTCAATAAAATATATTATTGAATAGACAAGTAAATAAAGACAAAAGTACGTTTTGTTTCTCATTTACCTAACTGTACATTATTTTATAGTCAATTTTGAACATCTCGCCATTTTTGTTCTATGTGCCAACTGTCATGTGAAAAGTACCATTTTAGTCCTTAATCTAAGAGTAAACCGTACTTTTGACATAAAAGTTAAAATGGCGCGTGAGGAATTAAATTTTACGCGTTGTATAAGACTTTGGTGACAAGGGACAACCCTGGTTTGACCCAGCTAACAATGCACGTTGAGCGGTGCACACACTACGCGTAGTAGCATTGACCGAGTTTATCGTTTGAGAGGTCACCATATCTCCACATCTGAAGCGAATACAAATTAGGATAAGCCTAATCCTTGTGCAGTACAAGGCCATAAAGGCGTTTGATCTTATCGACTTAGCTGTAGGTACAAATTTTTACTACTTATATAAATACTTATTCCTTTACCGGTTGAGCCTCAATAGCTCAACCGGTAAAGGAGTGGACTGAAAACCGAAAGGTCGACGGTTCAAACCCCGCCCGTTGCACTATTGTCGTACCTAATCCTAGCACAAGCTTGACGCTTAGTTGGAGAGGAAATGGGAATATTCGTCATTTAACATGGCTAATATTCTTTATTAAAAAAATATATATATAACTAGCTTAACTTATATTAGTCACTAGCTGGCCTGGCGAACGTCGTCGTACCGCCTAACAGTCGATTCAATTTTTTTAATTTTTTCTCTCCGTAAGAACCATCCTCGTACTTCAAGGAATATTATAAAAAAAGAATTACCGAAATCGGTGCAGCTGTTCTCGAGATTTGCGATCAGCAACACATTTAGCCATTCATTTTTATATATAGAGATTTAACATGGCTAATATTCTTATAAAAAAAAAATTATTATCTAGTGTTACCATCACTGAAGTATGAAAAACAGGATAAAACGACAAAAACCAAAACCGTAGTTTAAAAAAACTCAATTATACACGTGGGTGGCGTTACAGAATGCTAGTAAGTAGGTATGTTATATTATGAAACAAGAAACTAATTGACATTATATATTATTATATTATAATCAACGTAAAGCTCAAAACAAAACTGTATGGCGGGTAAATATACCACTGTAACACCATCGTTGTAAATAAACCACTGTAACACCATCATTGTACCTGCAATGGTGCAAATTAAAAAAACAAAAAAAAAAACACTAAGCTCATTCCTACTTCCGTGGCCAAACCGCTCTGCCTGGGCCCCGAAAATGGTTGATTTGCATGTAGACTCTCTACGACGACGTAGACCTTTACCTACTTTTAGACATATTTTTTGTTAGGCATCAGAATACATATACCTAAGGCTAAAAGGAACGGCATGTCTTTTCTTGTTTTTTCGTAGTCTATGGGGTTGATGATAACGGCATGTGTTTAGGGCCGGTTGTTTCAACAAATTTTGACGGACACGTAACCTTTAAATATGGCGCTAACGAACGTAAGAAAAGAAAAAGCGTTGATTCAGCATCTATTAGCGCTAACGTTCGTTAAAAAGTTACGTTTACGTTAACCAGTGCTGGCGCCATTGGTGATCGTCAAATCAGTTCGTAACTTCATACTTCTTACAAACGGAATATTTTATTTACAAATTTTAATGGAATCAATTGAATTCAATGCTTTTAATGGTAGTTTTTTTGAGGATGAAAGAGAATTTTTAAAAAAGAAAAAGTGTTTAAAATGCGAAGTAGCATTATCAATAACTATATAATTGAATATAAAATGAAATAAAGAAGGATACGGAAAAGTAAGTTAATTTTTAGGGTTAGTTTCGTAACCAGAATAACAATGACGAACAGTTTTTTGTACAACGAAGCAACGCTCTTAAATTAACAGATGTTAAAATTTGTCTACGTCTGTTAAATTTTAACGAACGTATCTTACGAAGACCAATGGTTTGAAACAACCGGCCCTTAAACTCTTTTTCTGTGCATTATATTCTCTCAATGCTTGTTTTGACCCCTTTTCATTAATTAAATAATGGTAGGCATTTTTTTGGGATAATAATGCGGCGCATGGGTTCCCGGATCTTTCCGCATACATATACCTAGGTACAACTCGACTAGATATTAAGAGAACGAGATTCAGACTCTTTCGGTTCTACAGTTATTTATGAGATATTGGTGATAATAATCGGAACCAAGAGTTTTACGTGCTCTCCGAGACACGAAGGAAACCCGAAAAAGGCCAAATTCTGACTCCAAAGATGGTCACCTATCCAGTTACCGACATGGGTCAATGTTGCTTAACAATCGTAATACCTAGATAGATTTGCGTTGTCACAACTAGATAATGTTAAAAAATAATAAAAATTAAAACCTGGTGTTGTTTACCCTGAGTTTATCTTTCAAAACTACTTTTACAAGGGATTTTCGGAAATTCCATCCGAGCGAAGTCGAGGTAGGTCAGTTAGTTTTAATAACCTATACCTACTTGCTATCTTGTAAAAACAAAAAAAATGTGATATAGGTATTATAGCTACGTAATATTATTATAATGTGCCTACACGGTTCTGAAAACAGAAAACCGGATAAAACCCAGACTGGCAGTGGGCATTATACTTAGCCCAGACTTCCTTCATACTAAGATAATTCCCGGGAAACACGAATGTATGGCCGTCTACGTACAAGAATTAAAATTTAAAAAAAAATACAAAATTATACTTACCCACGAAGGTCCGTATGCGGCGCACTATTTTGTACTTACCGACTATTATTATTTTTATAATTAAATACATGTATTGTGGTTTCGGTAATTAAAATCCGGTTCATTAAAATATTAATAACTAGCTTATGCTCGCGACTTCGTCCGCATGGACTACACAATTTCAAAACCCTATTTCACCCCCTTAGGAGTTGAATTTTCAAAAATCCTTTCTTAGCGGATGCCTACGTCATAATAGCTATCTGCATGCCAAATCCGCCCGATCCGTCCAGTAGTTTGAGCTGTGCGTTGATAGATCAGTCAGTCAGTCAGTCAGTCAGTCACCTTTTCCTTTTATATATATATAGATATTGTAATATTTAAGACTTAATGCTTTTAAAGTAGGTAGGTATGCTTTACCATTGATAATAATACATATAAGACGTATCTACTAGCTATAATAGTATTTTTTTATAATAATGCTAACTTTTAATTCAACATGGATTCTGTCGTGTATTCCAAGGTGGGATATCATATTATGAAAGGGCCTTTACCTGTACATTCTAAAACAGATTTTTATTTATTTTTATGCATAATAGTTTTTGATTTATCGTGAAAAATCTCGAAAAATACGACTATAGTACGGAACCCTCGATGCGCGAGTCTGACTCCCACTTGGCTGGTTTTTTTGACGGACAAGCTTTACGTATTACATATCCCTTAATTTTATGTATACTGTGCATTATTATCATTATTAAGCCTTTATTTTCCTTATCAATTAATATTATTTACAGAGTTTCTGAATCTATTCTAATACCTAATCTGTTTGGTGTATTGTTGGTCATTACTTCAGTTTTGCTTATGTTCATTTCAAGCCCAACCTTTTTGCTCTCGATATCCAACAAATTTATCATTTTTTCGAGTTTATTGCTATATTCTGCAAAGAGTGCTATATCATCTGCAAACATTAGGTGACTCAATTAATATTGTCCAGAGATATTGATTCCTTCATGTTTCCAATCGATTTTGTTGATAACATTCTCCAAAACTGCTACAAAAAGTTTTGGGGATATTGGATCCCCTTGTCTGACACCTCTGCAGATGTTTATTTCTTCGCCGCAGAATTCAAGTTTTACTCTACTTTTACTATTTATATATGTATTTTTCAATATATCTATATATTTCTTGTTAATATTGCATGTATTTAGGGCCTTCCAGATAGACTCGTGTGAAATGCTATCAAATGCCTTTGTATAGTCTATGAATGCGATATATAGAGGTCTATTGAATTCTTTATGTTTTTCAATAAGCTGTTCCATCACGTGTATGTGGTCTATTGTACTGTATCCCGAGCGAAAACCAGCTTGCTCTTTAGGTTGAAAAATGTCAATTTGGGGACCGATTCTACTAGAAAGAATGGATGTAAATAGTTTGTAGAAGTTTGAGAGGAGACTGATCGGTCTATAGTTTGAAATGTCAAGTGGGTCTCCTTTTTTATATATTAAAGTAATTTCCGAATAGGTCCATTGAGTTGGCACTTGTCCCGTATTTAAAATCAAGTTAAATAGTAATGTTAGAGGAGTAGTTAATTGGTGGGCTGCAAGTTTAATTAGTTCGTTTTGGAAGTTGTCTGGACCTGCACTTTTTCCATTTTTTAGTGCTTTTATATGTTCTAAAGTTTCAATTTCATTAATTGGTTCCAGTTCGTCATTTGTCTCGTCATCTAAGTCTTGACTGATAGTATTTTGTGCTTGTGCTTGTTTGGAGTACAAGTCTCTGTAAAACTTAGTAGCACAATCCATTAAATCTATTCTGTTTTTTATTTCTTTTTTACCCGAGTTTAGAGCCTGGATCCAATTTTTGTGAGTTTTTAGTTCTTTTTGAGCTCTTTTGTAACTTCTATATTTTATTAGATTTTTTTCGATTATATTTCTCCTGTGAACTTCATAATCTTTTCTCATCGCTCTGTTTGAGATTTTGAATAGATTACTTAGTTCTTTTCTTGTGTTCTTATCTTTATGTTCTTTTGTTAATAGTTCAGAACGTCTTTTTATAAGTTTCTTGGTTTCTTCGCTTAGAATATCACTTTTAAGTTTATTTTGTTTAGTTTTGGGTTCAAGGCTTGTTTTTATTGCGATTTCTAGGGCATCATAGTAAGACTGTACTGTAATGGTTTCTCCGATGAAAGTTCTATCTTCTAATTTGCTTAGGGATATTTTTAATTTTTTTAGATAATTTTCAATTTCATAATTGCTATTAGGAAGTCGAAATATCTCTTTGTAGGATTTCCTGCATTTTTTTGTACTTTTTAGTTCTAATGTAGCTCTTACTAATCTGTGATCTGATGGGAAATCAAAATTGTTTATCACTTCGATATTTTTTGTCTGCTTGATAAGATTTGTCAATATAAAGTCTATTTCGTTTTTTGTGTTTCCATCCGGTGATATCCAGGTCCAGCGGCGGTTTTCTTTTTTCATGAAATAGGTGTTGGCTATGCAGAGCTTATGTTCGAAAGCATGCGATATTAGAAGTTCTCCTCTTTTGTTTCTGGATCCGTAGCCATAATTTCCCATGATCATCTTTTCGTTTTTTTTCGGTTTTCCAATTTTGGCATTGAAGTCTCCTAATAATATCACATTTTTATCTGCCACGTCGTGTGCTTTATTTAGTGTTTTATAAAATTGGGTAATTTCCTCTTCACTTGAATTTTCTGTAGGAGCGTAGGCTTGGATGATGGAGATAGGTGTGTTATTAAAATTCATTCGCAGCATTGCAACTCTATCTGAAAGTCCGGAGAAGCTAACAATACTACTTTTATGTCTTTTCTTTACTATGAAGCCTACTCCATGTTGTCCTGCTATTTCACCTTTGTAGTAAAATATGTAGTCGGGGTACTCTTCGATATTGCATCCTTCCTTTTTAATTTCTGCTAAGCCTAATACATCAAACTGAATTTTTTGTAATGCATATTGTAATTGTAAGAATCTTTCAATAGTTGAGAGCGACCTTACATTATATGTGCAAATTTTTAAGGATAATTTTTGAGGTGTATATTTATTTATTTTGGAGGATATAACTGGAGGGTTTTGGTCGTACTCCTCCTCGGTGACCACCCGTGTTGGAGGAGGGAGAGGGCTCCTTTTTTGTAATTGCTAGTCATCTTGAACATTTGTTTGGAAGCTTGTTGGCTCTGGAGAAAAGAAATTTTCGTTTCGAGTAGTATTTATTGTTTGTGAAGGAGTCCAGTACGACGTGAGGGTATTTTTTTTCTGTAGGGGTGTAGTTTTATTTTCATTGTATTTCTTTGTATAGTTGTTTTGAGTGTTTTCAGGAGATACTGATAGGTTGCGTTTATTACGAGGTTTCTGGTTTTGTTCTTTTTGAGGAAGGATTACTAATTTATCGTATTTTATGAATGCTCTGTTTCCTTTTTCTCTCTCCTGTTTAACTTTTTCTTGCAATTCTTTTCTTTTCTCTAATACTTTAGGTGGAAAATCTTCTTTTATATAGAACCTAAACGACTCCAAAGTTTTTCTGTGTCGTAAAATTTCTATTTTCTTTCCGAGTGTAGTGAGAGTAACCATAATTGGCCTAGGTTTTTCACTTTTTCTAACTTTTCTTCTTATATATTCGATTTCTTGCGCTGTGCAGCTTATTTTCATAGTTGAGTTAAATAATTGAAGTATTATTCTTTGTAGATCCTCGTAACCTCGCTCTTTTTCTTCCATACCAAAAATAATAATATTTTTCGCTCTAATATGTTTTTCAATAAAGTCCAGTCTACGTTCTTGTGATTGAACTGTAATTTCCAGTGTTTGTAGTTTTATCTGTATATCTTCGAACTTTTCGTCCAATTTCTTAAGAACGTTAGATTCACTATTTTTTACGCTGTCTTTAGTTTCGCTGATGTCATTTTGAATAGTTTTAAGCATACGTTTAATGTCCTCCATGATTGCTGTAGGTGAGAAGAAACCCTGGTTTGTTGTTGTTTTTTTTTATATATATATATATATATATATATATATATAGTTTTTTTCCTTTTTCTCTTTTTTTTATCTTTTTTGTTCCTTTCGAACCAGGGTCTCGTTCTATCGGTGGAGGGAATTCCAAGCTTAGGTCACTTGAGCCAACGGTGCACTTAGACGAATCGGCGAAATATTGAACAGGAATATTGAGTTGAATTGATGTTGTTTTAAATATACAAAGACACGACGCGACGTTACGAGTCCAATTTATTTTTTACCCACCCTCACAATTTATTTATTTTCAAATATTTATATGTACACTTTCTATTGTTTTTAGTTTAATTTATCACTTATATTAACAGTTTTTAATAGGTTAAGTCCTCAGTTTTCGTTTTATTTATGATATTTTCAGCATTTTTCCTAAAATTTTGTTGTCACTATGAATTTATTTATATTGTAACGAATGTCACTTAAACACAAAAAGTCTTATATTATCTTGTTTTGGCACTTTGTTTATGTACTTTTATGTTATTTAAATTGATTTTAATAGAAATATCCTGTATAAGACGTAGTATTTGTGACGTATTCAGCAGTTTTCAGTCGTTTTTGTTGACATTTCGACCTTGTAACGGTTCCACTAAAACACGAAAATTCACATATTTTCTTATTTAAGCACTATATTTATGTTATTTAAATAGATTTTAATAGAAATAGTCTTTATATATCGTAATAATTGTGATGTTTTCATCAGTTTTTGGTCGTTTTTGTTGACATTTCGTCCTTGTAATGGTTTTCACTAAAACACGAAATTTTTGATATTTCTTCCACTCCTTTTGCTTTGAAAACGTTTTCACTTGCGAATCACACAATATTCTTCGTTTTTATAGCACCAACAACTACTAACTCGTGTAAATTGAATTTATAGAATATTTTTTTACACAGAGCCAATGCTTCACTTTCACTCACACCATTCCACATACTGTGCATTATTTATATCATATTATTATGTATCCAATATACCGGTATTTATTGATTGATTTGTTATTAAAATGAAGTTGTCAACATTAATTAATATTAGGTACCTAACTAACTCTGTAAATTACCCGTTTAAATAATAATTAGGGTTGCTCTCTCTATAGGCGTGGAAATTCGGACAGTACCAGGACGTTTTAGTTGTAAATAAATAGTTGAAATTATTATATTTTTATTTATTTTTAGATTCAAATTAAAATACAATAAACAAAAATACCAAACTTATTCTAGAGCATAAAAATTACAGATCGAAAATATCATCTAAACCACCGCCACGAGACAGGGTGCCCAGAACGCTGGCAGCGTTACCTCGTTGAATGGCCAGACTAATATGCTGACCGAGGTAACTGCCAGCCCTCCGGTCCCCCGTGGATTCCGCGAGACGGGATGAAAGGTCCTTAAAAAAGGATCTAGCATCCTCGCCCCACGAACCCATGGTCTCCACCCCAAAAGGCACAAATATGAAACTATTTTCTATTTATATTTTTGCACGATAAAAAAATTGATGAAAAAAAAAATTTTGAGTTTCAGTTCTAAGTATGGGTAACCCCAAAAAAAAATTTTTTCTATTTTTGTGTGAAAATCTTAATGTGGTTCACAGAATACATCTAATTACCAAGTTTCAACAGTATAGCTCTTATAGTTTCGGAAAAAGTGGCTATGACATACGGACGGACAGACAGACAGACATGACGAATCTATAAGGGTTCCGTTTTTTGATATTTGGCTACGGAACCCTAAAAAACGCACCGAATTAAGCAGTCGGTTAAAAAGATCCGTCTCCAGAAAGCGTTAAAATTGCGCTAAAATTGGTTCAATATCGGAAGCCTTAAAAAGTTGGTATCAAATAAAAAGACAGACATGCACCTGGATTTATAATAAGTAATATTATTATGTAGTAGTACCTAATGTTATTCTGAAAAACTTGCCAAATGAAAGTTGAACTCGTACACCGAGTGTCCCGTAGTTTGAAAATGTGTAAATATTTTATTGCTTAAATTATCTCCAAGTAAGTTTGTAAAATATTTTTAAATAGTAGGTACTTAACTACAAAGTACAAAGTAACAATCTTGGGATTTTTCCTTTAACATGTTCCTACTAAGAGTCCTTGCTTCTTGCAAAATTTCACACTTGCAATAATTGGGTGTGTGTATGTGATAGGTAGCTACAAAGTACAAATTAACAATTTTGGGATTTTTCCTTTAACTTCTTCCTACTAAGAGACCTTATGCTTCTTGCAAAATTTCACTATTCTAGGTCAACGGGAAGTACCTTTATAGGTTTTGATTTATTTACGAGTGTCAAAATATGCGCCATAAATGAGATTTTTTTGATTGCGTTGACTGAAAGCTTGGTTTTTTACAGCTCCAAGGGACCGGAGCTTGATTTGTTTGATGTTATTATTTAACTTGATGCATCCACGCGTTCCGAAAAACCGTCTTGGCATACAGACAAACAGACAGACATCGAGTGATCCTAAAGTTCCTTTTTACCTTTGGAAACCAAAAAAATCTAGCTAGGCTAGGATATGTCCTGAAAAAAAAAATTCGTTGGGAAACCTACATACGAGTAGATCTGTATGCGATTTGTCAAGAGTTTTTGTGTCAATGAAAATCGGAAGTCGAGGTGCAAAGCAAATAAAGTGTTTAGGCTTTGTCTAATGGACCGAAGCTAGAAAAATGAGAACCGGTACCTATTTTGAGTAGGCTTGTTTTTAAAACCGTGGGCGTTAGCTTACAGATCTAATAGGCAATAAAACTGTAAAACAAGTATTTTTCTTTTTAATTAATTATACTCTGGCTTGACTGCAATTAGACCCGCTGGCCGACCCGATGACGCAGCCTTTAAGATGGGGCGCGCTTGCCTAGCCTATTTACCCGTATTAAGTTTGAAGTGTCCGACGCGGGCCTAGTGGAGAACATTATTTTATGAAGAACTCTCAGGCATGCAGGTTTGATGTTTGAACTCTGCGATGTTTTTGATATTTTAATTGCTAAAACGCACATAACTCTGAAAAGTTAGAGGTGCATGCCTGGGATCGAACCCCCGATCTCCCGAATATAAGGCGGAAGTCTTAGTAGCCACTAGGCTACCACAGTATATAAATAATACTTTAAAAGTTACCTTTGGTAGGTCCTAGGTACCTACGTACTATAAACACTTTTAGTCCTTTGTTTTTCTGATACCAATTGGTAATACATTATGAATATTTATACCTATTTAATTACATTGTGTAGGTATATTATTTAAGATATTTATTTGCTCTTTGTTTAAGATTTTTTATTAATTATATTATCGTAACCGAAAAACACTACCTATAGTAACAATATTATGTAGTTGGAACAAGGCAAAAAGCTAATAAGTAGAGCAAGAAATCCTAACAAGAATATTAATAATTCATATTTTCTATCTATCAACCTAGGTTATGTTTTTATAACGTGACCTATATTGTTGTTACACGGAAGTGTATCATTTTCTTATTACTAGTTTCTGTTAGGTAAGTAGGTATAGTCTAAAGCCGAATTGAAACTCCACTTTTTGTCTTTTAAATAATGCAAATTTATACTTAGCTATTTATATCACGAAATCTACGCAATAGATACTCGTAGGTTACATGCATCAAATTCAGCAGTTTATTTTTAGACATTTGTACCTGTCATATTTCTCATTACTGAAGGTTGTAATCCAACTATTATAATGGCAAAGGTTTCCTCCCTCTTCCTTTTCGGTGGACTTCCAGATCCATCCGCATACGACTCAACTAAAAACCGGATTTCAGCTCTTGTGATAATAACCGGGACCTACGGCCAAGGCAAGGGAGAAATGAAAAGGCCTGGATCTCCAACAGTGGCGTGCACTGGGTTTGAAGACAGGGTATGCATTAGTTAGGTAGGAACCTGTTTACTGGCAGGTCATAATGAAAAATATGCATTGAGCTATTACAACTGGGGTAAGCAGTGCATTTATGCCTCTATGACCTGCACGCCACTGATCTCCAAAGTGCACTATCCATCCATATTCTAGGAATAAATTCGAATTTAAATAAATTCTTCATAAATATTCGGCCTCAAGTGTTCACAGTTCTACGGTTAAGGGAGAGGACTGAAATCTGAAAGGTTCAAACCCCACCCGTTGCACTATTGTCGTACCCACGAACCCATTCCTAGCACAAGCTTTACGCTTAGTTATCTAGTCATGATAAACATTCATGGCAAATATTCTTATAAAAAAATCAGATTATATCCTTTGCTCGGTCCAGATTCGATCGATTGCTCCTAGGTAACCTACTCCACTACGGTGAGACCTAACGACAAACGAAAGGATAAAAAAAATGTACAGTAGGTACTTGAAAAGTTATTCTTACTGACGCATAGGTACCATGAATTACTAATAACTCATTCACTATATCATTTTTAGGGTTCCGTACCTCAAAAGGAAAAACGGAACCCTTACAGGATCACTTTGTTGTCTGTCTGTCTGTCTGTCTGTCTGTCGGTCTGTCAAGAAACCTACAGAAACCTACAGGTTCCCGTTGACCTAGAATCATGAAATTTGGCAGGAAGGTGGGTATTATAGCTGGCATTAGGGGAAAAATCTGAAAACTGTGAATTTGTGGTTACATCACACGAAAAATAATAATTTGTGGTCATAAACTAATAATTAGTATTTTCAATTTTCTAAGTAAGATAACTATATCAAGTAAGTGGGTTATCATATAAAAGGTCTTCACCTGTGTATTCTAAAACAGATTTTTATTTATTTTAATATATCATTAATAGTTTAGTTAGTATAGTTTTTGAATTATCCTGCAAAATGTCGAAAAAATACAACTCAGAACCCTCATTGCGCGAGCCTGACTCGCACTTGGCCGGTATTTTTTCTTCCTGTCTGTATATTACGAGTAAATCGCCTTACATCACGGATAAAGGACGTGATATATTTAATTGCATATTAGAACAATTTTATAAAACCAAATAAGTAAATTGCCGAGTTCCGCTATATCAATGAAATTAATTATTGATGCAATTTGCCTGCTCTATTTTTAGAACTTACTGTGGATATATTTAGATTTGAATCTTTAATTTTTTTTTTTATAGATTTAGGTGAGCTTTGAATTTTTACGAGGATAAACAATTAATACTTACTCACTTAACAAAAATTACGAAACTATCGTGAAATCTAAATAGGTAGGTATATCACTGATTGTATTATGTAAAAGCAATCCCAAATAAAAACATTTCATTCATAAGGCCAATTATTTCCTATCAAAAAGTTTCGGCCATTGAAACTACTGACAATCAAAATTATGACAAATTTCCGTTCACCGTTAAATCATAAGGACGGTTACGGTTTACGCACTATTTATTTAATCCTTAGAATAACAAATTTAATCGCATGGCATTTGATTTTTAATAAACGTGTCATAAAATATTTTCCGAAGTAGTCATAGAACTATTTATATGGTAGCTTATGACATCTGATATATGACATATGATCCGATGGCTCTAAGTGATAAGGCTCCGACAGTGAAATACTATAACTCCGAAAATTAAAGGTGCGTGCCCGGGATCGAACCCCAGACCCCCCAAATAAGCTACCACAGCTATCTTATCTTATCTGCTACGAACATGTCTAAGATCGATACTTACCTAAAACACTCGTAAGATTATGAAGGATTGATTAGATTTAACATTTTTGCCTGGTAACATTTTTGTTTACATTGTTTAAATCAGTTGAACTAATTAATTCCATACAGGCGGAACTAACTAAGCTCCTTTGTAAGCAAATTATGTCAACAATGATAATTTAATAATAACTACTGACCATTAAAATCGTCGGTATCTCATTTTAATAACAAATCGATACGTGTTTAATTACATGAAACCTAGCTATAAAATTGCTGCAAATCGTTACCAACCGCAAATTCTAAGGCCTGTAACATACGATAGGACGAGTGAATAGGACGAGTTGCGAATGGGACAAGTTGCGAATGTGACGAGCTGCGAAAAGGTCGAGATGTGAATGGGACGAGCTGCGAATGGGAAGAGTTGCGAATGTGACGAGCTGCGAAAAGGTCGAGATGTGAATGGGACGAGCTGCGAATGGGAAGAGTTGCGAATGTGACGAGCTGCGAAAAGGTCGAGATGTGAATGGGACGAGCTGCGAATGGGAAGAGTTGCGAATGTGACGAGCTGCGAAAAGGTCGAGATGTGAATGGGACGAGCTGCGAATGGGAAGAGTTGCGAATGTGACGAGCTGCGAAAAGGTCGAGATGTGAATGGGACGAGCTGCGAATGGGAAGAGTTGCGAATGTGACGAGCTGCGAAAAGGTCGAGATGTGAATGGGACGAGCTGCGAATGGGACGAGCTGCGAATGGGACGAGTTGCGAAAAGGTCGAGATGTGAATGGGACGAGCTGCGAATGGGACGAGTTGCGAAAAGGTCGAGATGTGAATGGGACGAGCTGCGAATGGGAAGAGTTGCGAATGTGACGAGCTGCGAAAAGGTCGAGATGTGAATGGGACGAGCTGCGAATGGGAAGAGTTGCGAATGTGACGAGCTGCGAAAAGGTCGAGATGTGAATGGGACGAGCTGCGAATGGGAAGAGTTGCGAATGTGACGAGCTGCGAAAAGGTCGAGATGTGAATGGGACGAGCTGCGAATGGGAAGAGTTGCGAATGTGACGAGCTGCGAAAAGGTCGAGATGTGAATGGGACGAGCTGCGAATGGGACGAGCTGCGAATGGGACGAGTTGCGAACGTTGGACAAGTTGCGAATGGGACGACTTGCGAATGGGACGACTTGCTAACAAACCTCCGTGCCGCGTGCGATATAAGGGCGTATTCCACCTTCCTAAAATAAGACGTCCTAAATGGTATAGTTACCGTCAAAAAAAAAAACTAGCCAACTTTGCCCACATCGATTTTTCATCCAAAATACTCTTAAAAATACGTGGAAAATACCATGACTATAATTTAAGGCTATCTTGGCCTGGGTTTCAAAATTTTGATTGTGCAGTTTTTATAAACTTACTTTCGAATAACTAGTTGTAAGAAAGAAATACTAATTATCTTCTAAATATATAGAAGGAAAAGGAGCCTGACTGACTGATCTATCAACGCACATATCAAACTACTGGACGGAGACGGATAATACTAGATGATGCCCGCGTCTTCGTCGGCGTAAATTTAGGCTTTTTAAATTCTTGTAGGAACTCTTAAATTTTCCGGGATAAAAAGTAGCCATATCGTATCCGGGATAAATTGTATAATACCTACCACACTTCACGGACATACCTCCAGAAATATCAATCGTAGACCTGTATGAAATAGATAGTTATAAGTAGGTATTTGAATGTTGTCGTACAAGGATCTAAAAATTGAAAAAACCATGTAAATTGTACGTTATGCAAGTGAAAATCTGTTTCTAACAAATCAGCTGTTATATGAAATCTAAAAATTCATTGAAATAATCTACGGTTAAAAGTTTGAGAACCTCTATTTTATCCAGTGGGAGGGGGATGATAACTAGAAATGGGCGGGAGGGGTGTTTACGCTCTGAAAAGCTTCGTGATGAAGGTGGCTCTTAATAGAGAACGCCAGTCGTCTGTTTTCAGTTTCATGAAAAAAGGAAAAAAAACTCTTGTTGTTCTCATTTCTTTAAAAATGGTTTTTGACACTGAGACAGCCAATACATATAATACCTAGTAGGTATACATTGGCGCTGATTCTGTTGTCTTGCTCTAAACTTAATTAAGAGTATCTGCATCTTTTTCTTTTTAACTTTTTCTTTTTAACTTTCTAAATTGCTAAAACAGGATGGAACATGAATTTTACATTTGAAAACTCTAAATTTTAGTGCACGCTAAATATTTAAACAATAGGCTCGCGACTGGCAGCTAAAGTCGTGTGGTTTGACAGTTCTAAATTAAATTTAAAAATGTCCAACTGTGTCTGTCCTTTTCATATTACATTAGTAAGAAGAGGATGCGATTACTCTTAAATTTAGGTGTGCTCAGAATCAGTACCAGTAGGCAGGCTATCACCTTAAAATGGGTATAAGTACCTAGTACTTAGTTCCGATAATAAAATAGGTAGGTACTTACGAATAAATAAGTAAG